>NW_027524693.1:0-29209 GCF_052094955.1 Ictidomys tridecemlineatus
AACCCCTTTCCATGAAAGTGATTCTCGCCAGTCTCTGCTTTGGGCTACATCAACAGCAAACAAACCAAAGAGATAGAACTTGAAACTGCTTTATTGGGTCAAGTTTCAAAAAGCTAGCACAAACCGTGTTTGATTTAGAGTTCCAAATACATGTATCCGTATAGGAGAAAACAGAGTGAAACCTCAAAATGAAAACGGTTACTGCAAACAAACGGTTTAACCTAGAAGAACGAAATTTGGTGAGCCAAGTGTGATTGGTGTACTGATCATTCCCTGAAAGTATCATCAAGATTGGGTGTAAAAGTGGTTGCTGAGATTTCAGTCAACTCGTAGTTTTTTGGAAGCTTGGCAACCCCTTTCAATGAAAGTGATTCTCGCCAGTCTCTAGTTAGGGCTACATCAACAGCAAACAAACCATAGGGATAGAACTTGAAACTGCTTTATTGGGTCAAGTTTCAAAGAGCTAGCACAAACCGTGTTTGATTTAGAGTTCCAAATACATGTATCCATATAGGAGAAAACAGAGTGAAACCTCAAAATGAAAACGGTTACTGCAAACGAACGGTTTAACCTAGAAGAACAAAATTTGGTGAGCCAACTGGGATTGGTGTACTGATCATTCCCTGAAAGTATCATCACGATTGGGTGAAAAAGTGTTTGCTGAGATTTCAGGCAACTCGTAGTTTTTGGAAGCTTGGCAACCCCTTTCCATGAAAGTGATTCTCGCCAGTCTCTGCTTAGGGCTACAACAACAGCAAACAAACCACTGAGATAGAACTTGAAACTGCTTGATTGGGTCGAGTATCAAAGAGCTAGCACAAACCGTGTTTGATTTAGAGTTCCAAATACATGTATCCGTATAGGAGAAAACAGAGTGAAACCTCAAAATGAAAACGGTTACTGCAAACGAACGGGTTAACCTAGAAGAACGAAATTTGGTGAACCAAGTGGGAATGGTGTACTGATCATTCCCTGAAAGTATCATCACGATTGGGTGAAAAAGTGTTTGCTGAGCTTTCAGGCAACTCGTAGTTTTGGGAAGCTTGGCAACCCCTTTCCATGAAAGTGATTCTCGCCAGTCTCTGCTTAGGGCTACATCAACAGAAAACAAACCACTGAGATAGAACTTGAAACTGCTTTATTGGGTCAAGTATCAAAGAGCTAGCACAAACCGTGTTTGATTTAGAGTTCCAAATACATGTATCCGTATAGGAGAAAACAGAGTGAAACCTCAAAATGAAAACGGTTACAGCAAACGAACGGTTTAACCTAGAAGAACGAAATTTGGTGAACCAAGTGGGATTGGTGTACTGATCATTCCCTGAAAGTATCATCACGATTGGGTGAAAAAGTGTTTGCTGAGATTTCAGGCAATTCGTAGTTTTTGGAAGCTTGGCAACCCCTTTCCATGAAAGTGATTCTCGCCAGTCTCTGCTTAGGGCTACATCAACAGCAAACAAACCATAGATATAGAACTTGAAACTGCTTTATTGGGTCAAGTTTCAAAGAGCTAGCACAAACCGTGTTAGAATTAGAGTTCCAAATACATGTATCCGTATAGGAGAAAACACAGTGAAACCTCAAAATAAAAACGGTTACTGCAAACGAACGGTTTAACCTCGAAGAAAAAAATTTGGTGAGCCAAGTGGGATTGGTGTACTGATAATTCCCTGAAAGTATCATCAAGATTGGGTGAAAAAGTGGTAGCTGAGATTTCAGGCAACTCGTAGTTTTTTGGAAGCTTCGTAACCCCTTTCCATGAAAGTGATTCTCGCCAGTCTCTCCTTAGGACTACATCAACAGCAAACAAACCATAGAGATACAACTTGAAACTGCTTTATTGGGTCAAGTTTCAATGAGCTAGCACAAACCGTGTTTGATTTAGGGTTCCAAATACATGTATCCGTATATGAGAAAACAGAGTGAAACCTCAAAATGAAAACGGATACTGCAAACGAACGGTTTAACCTAGAAGAACAAAATTTGGTGAGCCAACTGGGATTGGTGTACTGATCATTCCCTGAAAGTATCATCACGATTGGTGAAAAAGTGTTTGCTCAGATTTCAGGAAACTCGTAGGTTTTGGAAGCTTGGCAACCCCTTTCCATGAAAGTGATTCTCGCCAGTCTCTGCTTAGGGCTACATCAACAGAAAACAAACCACTGAGATATAACTTGAAACTGCTTTATTGGGTCAAGTATCAAAGAGCTAGCACAAACCGTGTTTGATTTAGAGTTCCAAATACATGTATCCGTATAGGAGAAAACAGAGTGAAACCTCAAAATGAAAACGGTTACTGCAAACGAACGGTTTAACCTAGAAGAACGAAATTTGGTGAACCAAGTGGGAATGTGTACTGATCATTCCCTGAAAGTATCATCACGATTGGGTGAAAAAGTGTTTGCTGAGATTTCAGGCAACTCGTAGTTTTTGGAAGCTTGGCAACCCCTTTCCATGAAAGTGATTCTCGCCAGTCTCTGCTTAGGACTACATCAACAGCAAACAAACCATAGAGATAGAACTTGAAACTGCTTTATTGGGTCAAGTTTCAAAGAGCTAACACAAACCGTGTTTGATTTAGAGTTCCAAATACATGTATCCGTATAGGAGAAAACAGAGTGAAACCTCAAAATGAAAACGGTTACTGCAAACGAACGGTTTAACCTAGAAGAACGAAATTTGGTGAGCCAAGTGGGATTGGTGTACTGATCAATCCCTGAAAGTATCGTCACGATTGGGTGAAAAAGTGTTTGCTGAGATGTCAGGCAACTCGTAGTTTTTTGAAGCTTGGCAACCCCTTTCCATGAAAGTGATTCTCGCCAGTCTCTGCTTAGGGCTACATCAACAGGCAAACAAACCATAGAGATAGAACTTGAAATTGCTTTATTGGGTCAAGTTTCAAAGAGCTAGCACAAACCGTGTTTTATTTAGAGTTCCAAATACATGTATCCGTATAGGAGAAAACAGAGTGAAACGTCAAAATGAAAACGGTTACTGCAAACGAACGGTTTAACCTAGAAGAACGAAATTTGGTGAACTAAGTGGGATTGGTGTACTGATCATTCCCTGAAAGTATCATCACGATTGGGTGAAAAAGTGTTTGCTGAGCTTTCAGGCAACTCGTAGTTTTTGGAAGCTTGGCAACCCCTTTCCATGAAAGTGATTCTCGCCAGTCTCTGCTTTGGGCTACATCAACAGCAAACAAACCATAGAGATAGAACTTGAAACTGCTTTATTGGGTCAAGTTTCAAAAAGCTAGCGCAAACCGTGTTAGAATTAGATTTCCAAATACATGTATCCGTATAGGAGAAAACACAGTGAAACCTCAAAATAAAAACGGTTACTGCAAACGAACGGTTTAACCTCGAAGAACAAAATTTGGTGAGCCAAGTGGGATTGGTGTACTGATAATTCCCTGAAAGTATCATCAAGATTGGGTGAAAAAGTGGTTGCTGAGATTTCAGGCAACTCATAGTTTTTTGGAAGCTTGGCAACCCTTTCCATGAAAGTGATTCTCGCCAGTCTCTCCTTAGGACTACATCAACAGCAAACAAACCATAGAGATAGAACTTGAAACTGCTTTATTGGGTCAAGTTTCAAAGAGCTAGCACAAACCGTGTTTGATTTAGAGTTCCAAATACATGTATCCGTATAGGAGAAAACAGAGTGAAACCTCAAAATGAAAACGGTTACTGCAAACGAACGGTTTAACCTCAAAGAACAAAATTTGGTGAGCCAAGTGGGATTGGTGTACTGATCATTCCCTGAAAGTATCATCAAGATTGGGTGAAAAAGTGTTTGCTGAGATTTCAGGAAACTCGTAGTTTTTTGAAGCTTGGCAACCCTTTCCATAAAAGTGATTCTCGCGAGTCTCTACTTATGGCTACATCAACAGCAAACAAACCACTGAGATAGAACTTGAAACTTCTTTATTGGGTCAAGTTTCAAAGAGTTAGCACAAACCGTGTTTGAATTAGAGTTCCAAATACATGTATCCGTATAGGAGAAAACAGAGTGAAACCTCAAAATGAAAACGGTTACTGCAAACGAAAGGTTTAACCTAGAAGAACGAAATTTGGTGAGCCCAGTGGGACTGGGGTACTGATCATTCCCTGAAAGTATCATCACGATTGGGTGAAAAAGTGTTTGCTGAGCTTTCAGGCAACTCGTAGTTTTTTGGAAGCTTGGCAACCCTTTCCATGAAAGTGATTCACGCCAGTCTCTGCTTAGGTCTACATCAACAGCAAACAAACCATAGAGATAGAACTTGAAACTGCTTTATTGGGTCAAGTTTCAAAGAGCTAGCACAAACTGTGTTTGATTTAGAGTTCCAAATACATGTATCCTTTTAGGAGAAAACAGAGTGAAACCTCAAAATGAAAACGGTTACTGCAAACGAACGGTTTAACCTAGAAAAACGAAATTTGGTGAGCCAAGTGGGATTGGTGTACTGATCATTCCCTGAAAGTATCATCACGATTGGGTGAAATAGTGTTTGCTGAGATTTCTGGCAACTCGTAGTTTTTTGGAAGCTTGGCAACCCCTTTCCATGTAAGTGATTCTCGCCAGTCTCTGCTTAGGGCTACATCAACAGCAAACAAACCATAGAGATAGAACTTGAAACCGCTTTATTGGGTCAAGTTTCAAAGAGCTAGCACAAACCGTGTTTGATTTAGAGTTCCAAATATATGTATCCGTATAGGAGAAAACAGAGTGAAACCTCAAAATGAAAACGGTTACTGCAAACGAACGGTTTAACCTAGAAGAACGAAATTCGGTGAGCCAAGTGGGATACGTGTACTGATCATTCCCTGAAAGTATCATCAAGATGGGTGAAAAAGTGTTTGCTGAGATTTCAGGCAACTTGTAGTTTTTTGGAAGCTTGGCAACCCCTTTCCATGAAAGTGATTCTCGCCAGTCTCTGCTTTGGGCTCCATCAACATCAAACAAACCATAGAGATAGAACTTGAAACTGCTTTATTGGGTCAAGTTTCAAAAAGCTAGCACAAACCGTGTTTGAATTAGAGTTCCAAATACATGTATCCGTATAGGAGAAAACAGAGTGAAACCTCAAAATGAAAACGGTTACTGCAAACAAACGGTTTAACCTAGAAGAACGAAATTTGGTGAGCCAAGTGGGTAGGTGTACTGATCATTCCCTGAGAGTATCATAACGATTGGGTGAAAAAGTGTTTGCTGAGACTTCAGGCAACTCGTAGTTTTTTGGAAGCTTGGCAACCCCTTTTCATGAAAGTGATTCTCGCCAGTCTCTGCTTAGGGCTACATCAACAGCAAACAAATTATAGAGATAGAACTTGAAACTGCTTTATTGGGTCAAGTTTCAAAGAGCTAGCACAAACCGTGTTTGAATTAGAGTTCCAAATACATGTATCCGTATAGGAGAAAACAGAGTGAAACCTCAAAATGAAAACGGTTACTGCAAACGAACGGTTTAACCTGGAAAAACCAAATTTGGTGAGCCAAGTGTGATTGGTGTACTGATCATTCCCTGAAAGTATCATCAAGATTGGGTGAAAAAGTGGTTGCTGAGATTTCAGTCAACTCGTAGTTTTTTGGAAGCTTGGCAAACCCTTTCAATGAAAGTGATTCTCGCCAGTCTCTAGTTAGGGCTACATCAACAGCAAACAAACCATAGAGATAGAACTTGAAACTGCTTTATTGGGTCAAGTATCAAAGAGCTAGCACAAACCGTGTTTGATTTAGAGTTCCAAATACATGTATCCGTATAGGAGAAAACAGAGTGAAACCTCAAAATGAAAACGGTTACTGCAGACGAACGGTTTAACCTAGAAGAACGAAATTTGGTGAACCAAGTGGGAATGGTGTACTGATCATTCCCTGAAAGTATCATCACTATTGGGTGAAAAAGTGTTTGCTGAGATTTCAGGAAACTCGTAGTTTTTGGAAGCTTGGCAACCCCTTTCCATGAAAGTGATTCTCGCCAGTCTCTGCTTAGGGCTACATCAACAGCAAACAAACCACTGAGTTAGAACTTTAAACTGCTTTATTGGGTCAAGTTTCAAAGAGCTACCACAAATCGTGTTTAATTTAGAGTTCCAAATACATGTATCAGTATAGGAGAAAACAGAGTGAAACCTCAAAATGAAAACGGTTACTGCAAATGAACGGTTTAACCTAGAAGAACGAAATTTGGTGAGCCAAGTGGGATTGGTGTACTGATCATTCACTGAAAGTATCATCACGATTGGGTGAAAAAGTGTTTGCTGAGATTTCAGGCAACTCGTAGTTTTTGGAAGCTTGGCAACCCCTTTCCATGAAAGTGATTCTCGCCAGTCTCTGCTTAGGGCTACATCAACAGCAAACAAACCATAGAGATAGAACTTGAAACTGCTTTATTGGGTCAAGTTTCAAAGAGCTAACACAAACCTTGTTTGATTTAGAGTTCCAAATACATGTATCCGTATAGGAGAAAACAGAGTGAAACCTCAAAATGAAAACGGTTAGTGCAAACGAACGGTTTAACCTAGAAGAACGAAATTTGGTGAGCCAACTGGGATTGGTGTACTGATCATTCCCTGAAAGTATCATCAAGAGTGGGTGAAAAAGTGTTTGCTGAGATTTCAGGCAACTCGTAGTTTTTGGATGCTTGGCAACCCCTTTTCATAAAAGTGATTCTCGCCAGTCTCTGCTTAGGGCTACATCAACAGAAAACAAACCATAAAGATAGAACTTGAAACTGCTTTATTGGGTCAAGTTTGAAAGAGCTAGTAGAAACCGTGTTAGAATTAGAATTCCAAATACATGTATCCGTATAGGAGAATACAGAGTGAAATCTCAAAATGAAAACGGTTACTGCAAACGAACGGTTTAACCTAGAAGAACGAAATTTGTTGAGCCAAGTGAGAATGGTGTACTGATCATTCCCTGAAAGTATCATCAATATTGGGTGAAAAAGTGGTAGCTGAGATTTCAGGCAACTCGTAGTTTTTGGAAGCTTGGTAACCCCTTTCCATGAAAGTGATTCTCGCCAGTCTCTCCTTAGGACTACATCAACAGCAAACAAACCATAGAGATACAACTTGAAACTGCTTTATTGGGTCAAGTTTCAAAGAGCTAGCACAAACCGTGTTTGATTTAGGGTTCCAAATACATGTATCCGTATAGGAGAAAACAGAGTGAAACCTCAAAATGAAAACGGATACTGCAAACGAACGGTTTAACCTAGAAGAACAAAATTTGGTGAGCCAACTGGGATTGGTGTACTGATCATTCCCTGAAAGTATCATCACGATTGGGTGAAAAAGTGTTTGCTCAGATTTCAGGAAACTCGTAGGTTTTGGAAGCTTGGCAACCCCTTTCCATGAAAGTGATTCTCGCCAGTCTCTGCTTAGGGCTACATCAACAGAAAACAAACCACTGAGATATAACTTGAAACTGCTTTATTGGGTCAAGTATCAAAGAGCTAGCACAAACCGTGTTTGATTTAGAGTTCCAAATACATGTATCCGTATAGGAGAAAACAGAGTGAAACCTCAAAATGAAAACGGTTACTGCAAACGAACGGTTTAACCTAGAAGAACGAAATTTGGTGAACCAAGTGGGAATGGTGTACTGATCATTCCCTGAAAGTATCATCACGATTGGGTGAAAAAGTGTTTGCTGAGATTTCAGGCAAATCGTAGTTTTTGGAAGCTTGGCAACCCCTTTCCATGAAAGTGATTCTCGCCAGTCTCTGCTTAGGACTACATCAACAGCAAACAAACCATAGAGATAGAACTTGAAACTGCTTTATTGGGTCAAGTTTCAAAGAGCTAACACAAACCGTGTTTGATTTAGAGTTCCAAATACATGTATCCGTATAGGAGAAAACAGAGTGAAACCTCAAAATGAAAACGGTTACTGCAAACGAACGGTTTAACCTAGAAGAACGAAATTTGGTGAGCCAAGTGGGATTGGTGTACTGATCAATCCCTGAAAGTATCGTCACGATTGGGTGAAAAAGTGTTTGCTGAGATGTCAGGCAACTCGTAGTTTTTTGGAAGCTTGGCAACCCCTTTCCATGAAAGTGATTCTCGCCAGTCTCTGCTTAGGGTACATCAACAGCAAACAAACCATAGAGATAGAACTTGAAATTGCTTTATTGGGTCAAGTTTCAAAGAGCTAGCACAAACCGTGTTTTATTTAGAGTTCCAAATACATGTATCCGTATAGGAGAAAACAGAGTGAAACGTCAAAATGAAAACGGTTACTGCAAACGAAGGGTTTAACCTAGAAGAACGAAATTTGGTGAACCAAGTGGGATTGGTGTACTGATCATTCCCTGAAAGTATCATCACGATTGGGTGAAAAAGTGTTTGCTGAGCTTTCAGGCAACTCGTAGTTTTTGGAAGCTTGGCAACCCCTTTCCATGAAAGTGATTCTCGCCAGTCTCTGCTTTGGGCTACATCAACAGCAAACAAACCATAGAGATAGAACTTGAAACTGCTTTATTGGGTCAAGTTTCAAAAAGCTAGCGCAAACCGTGTTAGAATTAGATTTCCAAATACATGTATCCGTATAGGAGAAAACACAGTGAAACCTCAAAATAAAAACGGTTACTGCAAACGAACGGTTTAACCTCGAAGAACAAAATTTGGTGAGCCAAGTGGGATTGGTGTACTGATAATTCCCTGAAAGTATCATCAAGATTGGGTGAAAAAGTGGTTGCTGAGATTTCAGGCAACTCGTAGTTTTTTGGAAGCTTGGCAACCCCTTTCCATGAAAGTGATTCTCGCCAGTCTCTGCTTAGGTCTACATCAACAGCAAACAAACCATAGAGATAGAACTTGAAACCGCTTTATTGGGTCAAGTTTCAAAGAGCTAGCACAAACCGTGTTTGATTTAGAGTTCCAAATACATGTATCCGTATAGGAGAAAACAGAGTGAAACCTCAAAATGAAAACGGTTACTTCAAACGAACGGTTTAACCTAGAAGAACGAAATTCGGTGAGCCAAGTGGGATACGTGTACTGATCATTCCCTGAAAGTATCATCAAGATGGGTGAAAAAGTGTTTGCTGAGATTTCAGGCAACTGGTAGTTTTTTGGAAGCTTGGCAAACCCTTTCCATGAAAGTGATTCTCGCCAGTCTCTGCTTTGGGCTACATCAACAGCAAACAAACCATAGAGATAGAACTTGAAACTGCTTTATTGGGTCAAGTTTCAAAAAGCTAGCACAAACCGTGTTTGAATTAGAGTTCCAAATACATGTATCCGTATAGGAGAAAACAGAGTGAAACCTCAAAATGAAAACGGTTACTGCAAAGAAACGGTTTAACCTAGAAGAACGAAATTTGGTGAGCCAAGTGGGTAGGTGTACTGATCATTCCCTGAGAGTATCATAACGATTGGGTGAAAAAGTGTTTGCTGAGACTTCAGGCAACTCGTAGTTTTTTGGAAGCTTGGCAACCCCTTTTCATGAAAGTGATTCTCGCCAGTCTCTGCTTAGGGCTACATCAACAGCAAACAAATTATAGAGATAGAACTTGAAACTGCTTTATTGGGTCAAGTTTCAAAGAGCTAGCACAAACCGTGTTTGATTTAGAGTTCCAAATACATGTATCCATATAGGAGAAAGCAGAGTGAAACCTCAAAATGAAAACGGTTACTGCAGACGAACGGTTTAACCTAGAAGAACGAAATTTGGTGAACCAAGTGGGAATGGTGTACTGATCATTCCCTGAAAGTATCATCACTATTGGGTGAAAAAGTGTTTGCTGAGATTTCAGGAAACTCGTAGTTTTTGGAAGCTTGGCAACCCCTTTCCATGAAAGTGATTCTCGCCAGTCTCTGCTTAGGGCTACATCAACAGCAAACAAACCACTGAGTTAGAACTTTAAACTGCTTTATTGGGTCAAGTTTCAAAGAGCTACCACAAATCGTGTTTAATTTAGAGTTCCAAATACATGTATCAGTATAGGAGAAAACAGAGTGAAACCTCAAAATGAAAACGGTTACTGCAAATGAACGGTTTAACCTAGAAGAACGAAATTTGGTGAGCCAAGTGGGATTGGTGTACTGATCATTCACTGAAAGTATCATCACGATTGGGTGAAAAAGTGTTTGCTGAGATTTCAGGCAACTCGTAGTTTTTGGAAGCTTGGCAACCCCTTTCCATGAAAGTGATTCTCGCCAGTCTCTGCTTAGGGCTACATCAACAGCAAACAAACCATAGAGATAGAACTTGAAACTGCTTTATTGGGTCAAGTTTCAAAGAGCTAACACAAACCTTGTTTGATTTAGAGTTCCAAATACATGTATCCGTATAGGAGAAAACAGAGTGAAACCTCAAAATGAAAACGGTTAGTGCAAACGAACGGTTTAACCTAGAAGAACGAAATTTGGTGAGCCAACTGGGATTGGTGTACTGATCATTCCCTGAAAGTATCATCAAGAGTGGGTGAAAAAGTGTTTGCTGAGATTTCAGGCAACTCGTAGTTTTTGGATGCTTGGCAACCCCTTTTCATAAAAGTGATTCTCGCCAGTCTCTGCTTAGGGCTACATCAACAGAAAACAAACCAAAAAGATAGAACTTGAAACTGCTTTATTGGGTCAAGTTTGAAAGAGCTAGTAGAAACCGTGTTAGAATTAGAATTCCAAATACATGTATCCGTATAGGAGAATACAGAGTGAAATCTCAAAATGAAAACGGTTATTGCAAACGAACGGTTTAACCTAGAAGAACGAAATTTGGTGAGCCAAGTGAGAATGGTGTACTGATCATTCCCTGAAAGTATCATCAAGATTGGGTGAAAAAGTGGTAGCTGAGATTTCAGGCAACTCGTAGTTTTTTGGAAGCTTGGTAACCCCTTTCCATGAAAGTGATTCTCGCCAGTCTCTCCTTAGGACTACATCAACAGCAAACAAACCATAGAGATACAACTTGAAACTGCTTTATTGGGTCAAGTTTCAAAGAGCTAGCACAAACCGTGTTTGATTTAGGGTTCCAAATACATGTATCCGTATAGGAGAAAACAGAGTGAAACCTCAAAATGAAAACGGATACTGCAAACGAACGGTTTAACCTAGAAGAACAAAATTTGGTGAGCCAACTGGGATTGGTGTACTGATCATTCCCTGAAAGTATCATCACGATTGGGTGAAAAAGTGTTTGCTCAGATTTCAGGAAACTCGTAGGTTTTGGAAGCTTGGCAACCCCTTTCCATGAAAGTGATTCTCGCCAGTCTCTGCTTAGGGCTACATCAACAGAAAACAAACCACTGAGATATAACTTGAAACTGCTTTATTGGGTCAAGTATCAAAGAGCTAGCACAAACCGTGTTTGATTTAGAGTTCCAAATACATGTATCCGTATAGGAGAAAACAGAGTGAAACCTCAAAATGAAAACGGTTACTGCAAACGAACGGTTTAACCTAGAAGAACGAAATTTGGTGAACCAAGTGGGAATGGTGTACTGATCATTCCCTGAAAGTATCATCACGATTGGGTGAAAAAGTGTTTGCTGAGATTTCAGGCAACTCGTAGTTTTTGGAAGCTTGGCAACCCCTTTCCATGAAAGTGATTCTCGCCAGTCTCTGCTTAGGACTACATCAACAGCAAACAAACCATAGAGATAGAACTTGAAACTGCTTTATTGGGTCAAGTTTCAAAGAGCTAACACAAACCGTGTTTGATTTAGAGTTCCAAATACATGTATCCGTATAGGAGAAAACAGAGTGAAACCTCAAAATGAAAACGGTTACTGCAAACGAACGGTTTAACCTAGAAGAACGAAATTTCGTGAGCCAAGTGGGATTGGTGTACTGATCAATCCCTGAAAGTATCGTCACGATTGGGTGAAAAAGTGTTTGCTGAGATGTCAGGCAACTCGTAGTTTTTTGGAAGCTTGGCATCCCCTTTCCATGAAAGTGATTCTCGCCAGTCTCTGCTTAGGGCTACATCAACAGCAAACAAACCATAGAGATAGAACTTGAAATTGCTTTATTGGGTCAAGTTTCAAAGAGCTAGCACAAACCGTGTTTTATTTAGAGTTCCAAATACATGTATCCGTATAGGAGAAAACAGAGTGAAACGTCAAAATGAAAACGGTTACTGCAAACGAACGGTTTAACCTAGAAGAACGAAATTTGGTGAACCAAGTGGGATTGGTGTACTGATCATTCCCTGAAAGTATCATCACGATTGGGTGAAAAAGTGTTTGCTGAGCTTTCAGGCAACTCGTAGTTTTTGGAAGCTTGGCAACCCCTTTCCATGAAAGTGATTCTCGCCAGTCTCTGCTTTGGGCTACATCAACAGCAAACAAACCATAGAGATAGAACTTGAAACTGCTTTATTGGGTCAAGTTTCAAAAAGCTAGCGCAAACCGTGTTAGAATTAGATTTCCAAATACATGTATCCGTATAGGAGAAAACACAGTGAAACCTCAAAATAAAAACGGTTACTGCAAACGAACGGTTTAACCTCGAAGAACAAAATTTGGTGAGCCAAGTGGGATTGGTGTACTGATAATTCCCTGAAAGTATCATCAAGATTGGGTGAAAAAGTGGTTGCTGAGATTTCAGGCAACTCGTAGTTTTTTGGAAGCTTGGCAACCCCTTTCCATGAAAGTGATTCTCGCCAGTCTCTCCTTAGGACTACATCAACAGCAAACAAACCATAGAGATAGAACTTGAAACTGCTTTATTGGGTCAAGTTTCAAAGAGCTAGCACAAACCGTGTTTGATTTAGAGTTCCAAATACATGTATCCGTATAGGAGAAAACAGAGTGAAGCCTCAAGATGAAAACGGTTACTGCAAACGACAGTTTAACCTAGAAGAACGAAATTTGGTGAGCCAAGTGGGTAGGTGTACTGATCATTCCCTGAGAGTATCATCACGATTGGGTGAAAAAGTGTTTGCTGAGACTTCAGGCAACTCGTAGTTTTTTGGAAGCTTGGCAACCCCTTTTCATGAAAGTGATTCTCGCCAGTCTCTGCTAAGGGCTACATCAACAGCAAACAAATTATAGAGATAGAACTTGAAACTGCTTTATTGGGTCAAGTATCAAAGAGCTAGCACAAACCGTGTTTGATTTAGAGTTCCAAATACATGTATCCGTATAGGAGAAAACAGAGTGAAACCTCAAAATGAAAACGGTTACTGCAGACGAACGGTTTAACCTAGAAGAACGAAATTTGGTGAACCAAGTGGGAATGGTGTACTGATCATTCCCTGAAAGTATCATCACTATTGGGTGAGAAAGTGTTTGCTGAGATTTCAGGAAACTCGTAGTTTTTGGAAGCTTGGCAACCCCTTTCCATGAAAGTGATTCTCGCCAGTCTCTGCTTAGGTCTACTGCTGCAGGCTGGACGGCGGGGGCCGCGTGAGCCTTGGCTCTGCTTCTGCCCGCTGCTGTTTTCACCTGCTGCCTTCCTGCTGGGCGCTTTCGCGGGTCGCTGTCAGTGCACGCCGGCTTGCGATGCTGCAATCCGGCTGAGCACAAAAACACAAGCCAGATGGAACTGAAACAAAGTTTTATTTTGTGAGAGGCCGTGTGCGTCCCCCTAACAAGCCGGTCCACACACACCCACACACGTGTGTCCCTACCGGACACGGGGGGCTCCACTTCCCCCGGAACACCCTCCTACCATCCTTCCCCAACCAATGGGAACTCTCCAGGAGTCTTGTAACTTGAGTCCCCAAATGGGCCTAAATGAACAGTAGGAGCCCAATTTCCATATGAATGTAATACTTTGCAGTGGCTCCTAGCATCTGCCCCCTTCTGTTTAATTAAGCAATGGCAATGTGGCTAGGGACCGTGCCTGGTAGGTTGTCCAATTTAACATGTGGTTCTTACCCGTCATGGGAGAACTGACTTTTACACGTCAGTTTCCTGTCTTAGGTTGAATCCACTGTAATCAGATCAACCCGTCACTGACTACCGGTCTAGCATAGCCATGCTTGTGGATAGGCCTAAGCACCAGTGGGGGGGTGAGGTTCTTGCCTCACCTCTGTTGGCCCCCAAATTTAACCTTGGTGCCAGTGGGGGGGTGAGGTTCTTGCCTCACCTCTGTTGGCCCCCAAGTTTTAGACCATCACTAGTAGAAGGGAGGAAGATACAGAAATGCCACGACACCAAGCCAATTGACGGCTCCTTAGGAAGAACAGTAACACTGGTGACACAGCAGCTAAGATATTTCAGCACTACCATAATTCACTGTATCAACAAATAGAGCACAATGCATACAGGTGATACATAGTCCAGGCAAGTTGTGTAAGCAGTTCAAAGTGGAGGAGTCTATCAATATGTCCATTTCCTCCCAAAGTAAATTAAGTCCTTGATTGAGCAGTTCAAAGTGGAGGAGTCTGTCAATATGTCCATTTTCTCCCAAAGTAAATTAAGTCCTTGATTGAGGATACTTATTGAGTTATATTGATTGATGTATCAGTTTATATAGTTTACTGTGATAGCTATCATAGAAGTTGTAGTTTGGTTTTATCTTAGTCTTCGCCGGCATTGGGATGGAGATGGGAATTCTGGCCATGGTGCTAAAGAGACATTATCTTGAACAGAATTGTTAAATATAATGAAAAGGAAAGGTGAAAGTAAACAAACAGATCTGTTAACCACCTTTAAAAGCAAAATTTATAACAGCTGTTTACCTAATTTAAATTAAACCATATAAGTCACGTGATTTTTTTTTTTTTTTGGATCCATTTATATCTATTTATACATGAGCGCTCCTTATAAATGAAATATGGACATACACACATACAGACATACAACACAAAACAGTGCATACATAACATAGAACATATAAGACAATAGTAAATAAAGGCCTTGTAGCTATACCTAGGTGAAATCTCCATTGCAATGTTTAAAAACTTTACAGTTAAAAAAAAATAAAACACAGTCAAAAAATAAAACTGATCAGAAAAACATTAACCTAGGTTTGTATGAGCTCAAAAAGAAAGAGAAAATAAATAAATAAATAAAATAGAACCTTATGATGTGGGAAAAATGTAATAATAAAATAGATATTGAAAAAGGCACCGTGGTAAATCACTGTTGTAGATGTAAGAATAGCCAAGCTGGAGCTCTGGATATCAGCTGTTATGGATTTGAGTCAAATCATCTTCTTTTTCTGTAGAAATTGTTTTAGTTAATCTCTCTGGAATCCAAATTGGTTGCTGTTCCTCCTGTGGAAAAACACAGACGGAGCCCCGACTCCAGACTATTACTGGGTCCGGACCTTTCCATTGTCCTGTTAGAATATCTTTCCAAAGTACCTTAGGCTTATGTACATTTTTCGGATACATATGTCTTTCCGCAGCACTAAGTCCTGATGAATCCAAATTTAGAAAGTTTAGAGTAAAAAGGGTTATTTTAAGTTTATCTTTGGGGGATATATACCCTTTTCCAATTCCTTCCTTTTGTTTTAATAAGTACATTTTAATAGTTTGATGAGCTCTTTCAACTATGCCTTGACCCTGTGGATTGTATGGGATTCCTGTTATATGAGTAATGCCAAATGATGAGCAAAATTGTTTAAAAGAGTTAGACGTATAACCAGGAGCGTTATCAGTTTTTAACTGTTTAGGAACACCCACAGTGGCAAAATTTTGTAAGCAATGAGCTATAACATCTTTAGTTTTTTCTCCGGCATGAAGGGAGCCCATTAAAAATCCAGAAGAAGTATCAACTGTAACATGTAAATATTTTAATTTTCCAAATTCTGGCAAGTGTGTAACGTCCATCTGCCAAATATGGTTAGGTATCAGTCCTCTAGGATTGACTCCAAGATTAACTTGTGGTAAAAATGTCACACAATTTTGACATTGTTTTATTATATGTCTGGCTTGTTCCTTAGTTATTTTAAAACGTTTTTGTAAGGTATTAGCATTGACATGGAACCTTTTATGAAAATTTATAGCTTCTTCTATTGTGGAGAAAATATGTATGTCATGTGTAGATTTATCTGCTAGTTCATTACCCAAACTAAGGGCTCCAGGCAACCCTGTATGTGCCCTGATATGTCCAATAAAGAATGGATCTTTTCTGTCCCAGATTAGAGTTTGTATAGCAGAAAACAAAGAGAAAACAGTAGAGGAAGGAGAAATCCTACCAGCATCTTCAAGGGATGCTATAGCATTAACTACATACTGGCTATCAGAGAATAAATTAAATACAGAATCTTTGAACATCATAAAAGCTTGTAATACTGCATTGAGCTCTACCTTTTGAGCTGATTGTTTGGGTACTAAAAATGTAAAAGTTTGATCAGGGGTAACTACCGCTGCTGTACCATTGTTTGACCCATCAGTGAATATATTTGGAGCATTCATGATAGGGTTTTTTTTTGTCATTTTAGGAAAAACTACAGGATGCTTAGACCAAAAGGACAACAAGGGATTAGATGGCAAGTGATTATCAAATGAGACACTAGATTTACACATGATTATTGCCCAAGTATTTAACTCATTAGCTAACTCATCAATTTGATCCATAGTATATGGAGTAATAATTTTATTGGGAGAAATCCCAAACACTCCCTTCGCTGCTTTTATCCCTTTGAGTATTAATTGTCCTACAGCCTCAGGATATCTAGTAAGAATAGTATTAGGGGAATACGATAAATGTATCCACAATAATGGACCTTCTTGCCAAAATACTCCTGTAGGAATATTTTTTGTTGGTAGTACAATAAATAATAAAGGCAAACTTATATCAATTCTATCCAAATGCATATTTTCCATATATGTTTCAATGATTTTTAATGCCTTTCTTGCTTCAGGCGTTAACATGCGGGGTGAATTTGGATCTGATGGACCTTTTAGGATATCAAATAAGGGTCCTAATTCTCCTGTTGGTATGCCTAGGTAAGGCCTTATCCAGTTTATGTCTCCCAATAATTTTTGAAAGTCATTAAGTGATTTGAGTTGATCTACTCGTATTTGAATTTTTGGTGGACGGACCATGGTTGAGGATAATAAAACTCCTAAATAATTAATTGGAAAATTTAATTGTACTTTATCTATTGCTATGTCTAGATTATAATTTTTTAGTAAGTTTGTAAGTGTGGCATAACATTCTAGCAATGTGTTCTTATCTTTATGTGCTAATAACACATCATCCATATAGTGAAATATTTGTAGTTCAGGATTTTGATTTCTAAGTGGCTGGATTGCTTTATTAACATAAATTTGACACATAGTCGGGCTGTTCGCCATCCCCTGGGGTAAAACTTTCCACTCATATCTCTGATCAGGACCTTCATGATTTAGTGCAGGGATAGTAAATGCAAAATGTGGACTATCCTCGGGATGAATTGGAATTGAAAAGAAACAATCCTTAATATCTATAGTTAACACATGCCAGGTTTTTGGTAAAGCAGACAATTGGGGAATCCCTGATTGAGCAGGTCCCATAATAACCATCTCATTATTAATGGCTCTTAAATCTTGTAATAATCTCCATTTACCAGATTTCTTTTTAATGACAAAAATGGGAGTATTATGGGGAGATACGGAAGGTTGTAAATGTCCTTCCGCTAATTGTTGTTTGACCAGATCGTGGGCTACTTGTATCTTTTCTTTAGTCAGGGGCCACTGAGGAACCCACACTGGTCTTTCTGATTTCCATGTAATTTTGATTGTCTCAGTGGCCCTTTTTGAAAACCCAATCCATGTTTATTTATTTCTTGATCTATTTGAATTGGTGCTATCATATCTTGATCTTGTTTCCTTAATCCTTTTTCTTTTCTAAAGCCTTGTTTAGCCCTACTAGTGGGCGCGTTAGAATTGACGTTATTTGTTAATGTCAATCCTAATTGATCTAGGACATCCCGTCCCCATAAATTTATGGGAAGATGGTCCAATACATAAGGCTGTATAGTTCCTTCACATCCTTCAGGATCCCTCCAATCTAATACCATAGCACTTCTATGGGGGTTAGTTGCCACTCCTAGGCCTCGAAGCGTTTGAGTGGCTTGTTGCAATGGCCAGTGCTTTGGCCATTCCTGACGAGATATGATGCTGAGGTCAGCACCTGTGTCCAGCAGCCCATTAAAATCATGTCCTTGAATATTTAATTTTAGCATTGGGCGAGAATCTAAATTTAAAGAAAGCATAGCCCAATCTACACCTGTGGAGCCTAATCCCTTGGAACCTCTTTCTACATTACAACTGGAAAATTCATCATGTAGGCTGGGTATTATTAATAACTGTGCTATTCTATCTCCTGATGAAATTACGGATATACCTCTTGGAGAACTGGCTATAATTTTTATTTCACCCTCATAATCGGGATCAATTACCCCAGGACTTATCATAAGTCCTTTTAGTGTAGAAGAACTGCGTCCTAATAATAAGCCTACTGTTCCTTGGGGAAGAGGTCCTTTTATTCCTGTGGGAATGATTTGAACTCCCATCTCTGGAGTTAATACTGCTCTGGCAGAGGCACAGATGTCCAACCCTGCGCTCCCTCTAGTTTGTCTGATGAGGGATCTGATGGATAGTGCGTCCTGGGCACTACCTTGATGGTGCTGCTGGGTTCCTCCATTGCCCCGTATATTTGTGGCTTTGGGCCCCGGGGCATTGGGCCCTCCAATTCGTTTTTTGACAACGGGGCCTGATACCTTTCTCCACGATATTGTGGGTAGACACTTGGTCTTTGTCCATTTTTTGATAACGGAATACCCTCTATGGTGGTTTGAGAACGGCATTCATTAGCCCAATGTCTCCCTCTATGGCATCGTGGGCAAATACCCGGGATTCTACTCCTTTGATACCTAGCTTTGTTAAACCCTCCTCCTATGGGGCAATTTCTTTTAAAATGTCCTTTCTGATTGCAATTATAGCATGTTTTTGGTTTGGTATCTAAAGCCTGTTTTACTTCAGCTGCCATGACTTGTCCTTGTTCATCAATGTCGCTACATAATTTAATATATGTGTTTAAATCTCCATGTTTCCACGGTCTAATGACCTCTTTGCAGCAACGATTTGCTTGGTCATAAGCCAGTTGTTTTATAAATGGCATTGCCTGTTCTGTATTTTCAAATGTCTTAGAGGCTGTTTCAATAAGTCTAGCTACAAAGTCAGTGTAGGGCTCATTAACTCCTTGTGTTATCTTAGATAGTTGACCTTGTAAATCCCCTTGTCCCTTCAAAGTTTTCCATGCCTTAATTGCATTCATAGTGATCTGAGCGTATACGCCAGGATCATATCTAATCTGTTGCCTCTGACCCTCATAAGGTCCTTTCCCCAATAGCATTTGAGAATCTCTTTCAGGATAACAAACAAACCACTGAGTTAGAACTTTAAACTGCTTTATTGGGTCAAGTTTCAAAGAGCTACCACAAATCGTGTTTAATTTAGAGTTCCAAATACATGTATCAGTATAGGAGAAAACAGAGTGAAACCTCAAAATGAAAACGGTTACTGCAAATGAACGGTTTAACCTAGAAGAACGAAATTTGGTGAGCCAAGTGGGATTGGTGTACTGATCATTCACTGAAAGTATCATCACGATTGGGTGAAAAAGTGTTTGCTGAGATTTCAGGCAACTCGTAGTTTTTGGAAGCTTGGCAACCCCTTTCCATGAAAGTGATTCTCGCCAGTCTCTGCTTAGGGCTACATCAACAGCAAACAAACCATAGAGATAGAACTTGAAACTGCTTTATTGGGTCAAGTTTCAAAGAGCTAACACAAACCTTGTTTGATTTAGAGTTCCAAATACATGTATCCGTATAGGAGAAAACAGAGTGAAACCTCAAAATGAAAACGGTTAGTGCAAACGAACGGTTTAACCTAGAAGAACGAAATTTGGTGAGCCAAGTGGGATTGGTGTACTGATCATTCCCTGAAAGTATCATCAAGAGTGGGTGAAAAAGTGTTTGCTGAGATTTCAGGGAACTCGTAGTTTTTGGATGCTTGGCAACCCCTTTTCATAAAAGTGATTCTCGCCAGTCTCTGCTTAGGGCTACATCAACAGAAAACAAACCATAAAGATAGAACTTGAAACTGCTTTATTGGGTCAAGTTTCAAAGAGCTAGTAGAAACCGTGTTAGAATTAGAATTCCAAATACATGTATCCGTATAGGAGAATACAGAGTGAAATCTCAAAATGAAAACGGTTACTGCAAACGAACGGTTTAACCTAGAAGAACGAAATTTGGTGAGCCAAGTGAGAATGGTGTACTGATCATTCCCTGAAAGTATCATCACGATTGGGTGAAAAAGTGTTTGCTGAGATTTCAGGCAACTCGTAGTTTTTTGGAAGCTTGGCAACCCCTTTCCATGAAAGTGATTCTCGCCAGTCTCTGCTTAGGTCTACGTCAGCAGCAAACAAACCATAGAAATAGAACGTTAAATTGCTTTATTGGGTCAAGTTTCAAAGAGCTAGCACAAACCGTGTTTGATTTAGAGTTCCAAATACATGTATCCGTATAGGAGAAAAGAGAGTGAAACCTCAAAATGAAAACGGTTACTGCAAACAAACGGTTTAACCTAGAAGAACGAAATTTGGTGAGCCAAGTGGGATAGGTGTACTGATCATTCCCTGAGAGTATCATCACGATTGGGTGAAAAAGTGTTTGCTGAGACTTCAGGCAACTCGTAGTTTTTTGGAAGCTTGGCAACCCCTTTCCATGAAAGTGATTCTCGCCAGTCTCTGCTTAGGGCTACATCAACAGCAAACAAACCATAGAGATAGAACTTGAAACTGCTTTATTGGGTCAAGTTTCAAAGAGCTAGCACAAACCGTGTTTGATTTAGAATTCAAAATACATGTATCCGTATAGGAGAAAACAGAGTGAAACCTCAAAATGAAAACGGTTACTGCAAACGAACGGTTTAACTTAGAAGAACGAAATTTGGTGAGCCAAGTGGGATTGGTGTACTGATCATTCCCTGAAAGTATCATCAAGATTGGTTGAAAAAGTGGTTGCTGAGATTTCAGTCAACTCGTAGTCTTTTAGAAGCTTGGCAACCCCTTTCAATGAAAGTGATTCTCGCCAGTCTCTACTTAGGGCTACATCAACAGCAAACAAACCATAGAGATAGAACTTGAAACTGCTTTATTGGGTCAAGTTTCAAAGAGCTATCCCAAACCGTGTTTTATTTAGAGTTCCAAATACATGTATCCATATAGGAGAAAACAGAGTGAAACCTCAAAATGAAAACGGTTACTGAAAACGAACGGTTTAACCTAGAAGAACAAAATTTGGTGAGCCAACTGGGATTGGTGTACTGATCATTCCCTGAAAGTATCATCACGATTGGGTGAAAAAGTGTTTGCTGAGATTTCAGGCAACTCGTAGTTTTTGGAAGCTTGGCAACCCCTTTCCATGAAAGTGATTCTCGCCAGTCTCTGCTTAGGACTATATCAATAGCAAACAAACCATAGAGATAGAACTTGAAACTGCTTTATTGGGTCAAGTTTCCAAGAGCTAGCACAAACCGGGTTTGATTTAGAGTTCCAAATACATGTATCCGTATAGGAGAAAACAGAGTGAAACCTCAAAATGAAAACGGTTACTGCAAACGAACGGTTTAACCTAGAAGAACGAAATTTGGTGAACCAAGTGGGATTGGTGTACTGATCATTCCCTGAAAGTATCATCACGATTGGGTGAAAAAGTGTTTGCTGAGATTTCAGCCAACTCGTAGTTTTTGGAAGCTTGGCAACCCCTTTCCATGAAAGTGATTCTCGCCAGTGTCTGCTTAGGGCTACATCAACAGCAAACAAACCACTGACTTAGAACTTGAAACTGCTTTATTGCGTCAAGTTTCAAAGAGCTAGCACAAACCGTGTTTGATTTAGAGTTCCAAATACATGTATCAGTATAGGAGAAAACAGAGTGAAACCTCAAAGTGAAAACGGTTACTGCAAACGAACGGTTTAACCTAGAAGAACGAAATTTGGTGAGCCAAGTGGGATTGGTGTACTGATAATTCCCTGAAAGTATCATCAAGATTGGGTGAAAAAGTGGTTGCTGAGATTTCAGGCAACTCGTAGTTTTTTGGAAGCTTGGCAACCCCTTTTCCATGAAAGTGATTCTCGCCAGTCTCTCCTTAGAACTACATCAACAGCAAACAAACCATAGAGATAGAACTTGAAACTGCTTTATTGGGTCAAGATTCAAAGAGCTAGCACAAACCGTGTTTGATTTAGAGTTCCAAATACATGTATCGTATAGGAGAAAACAGAGTGAAACCTCAAAATGAAAACGGTTATTGCAAACGAACGGTTTAACCTAGAAGAACTAAATTAGGTGAGCCAAGTGGGATACGTGTACTGATCATTCCCTGAAAGTATCATCAAGATTGGGTGAAAAAGTGTTTGCTGAGATTTCAGGCAACTCGTAGTTTTTTGAGGCTTGGCAAACCCTTTCCATGAAAGTGATTCTCGCCAGTCTCTGCTTAGGGCTACATCAACAGCAAACAAACCATAGAGATAGAACTTGAAACTGCTTTATTGGGTCACGTTTCCAAGAGCTAGCACAAACCGTGTTTGATTTTAGAGATCCAAATACATGTATCCGTATAGGAGAAAACAGAGTGAAAACTCAAAATGATAACGGTTACTGCAAACGAACGGTTTAACCTAGAAGAACGAAATTTGGTGAGCAAAGTGGGATTGGTGTACTGATCATTCCCTGAAAGTATCATCAAGATGGGTGAAAAAGTGTTTGCTGAGATTTCAGGCAACTCGTAGTTTTTGGAAGCTTGGCAACCCCTTTCCATGAAAGTGATTCTCGCCAGTCTCTGCTTAGGACTATATCAACAGCAAACAAACCATAGAGATAGAACTTGAAACTGCTTTATTGGGTCAAGTTTCCAAGAGCTAGCACAAACCGGGTTTGATTTAGAGTTCCAAATACATGTATCCGTATAGAAGAAAACAGAGTGAAACCTCAAACTGAAAATGGTTACTGCAAACGAACGGTTTAAACTAGAAGAACGAAATTTGGTGAGCCAAGTGGGATTGGTGTACTGATAATTCCCTGAAAGTATCATCAAGATTGGGTGAAAAAGTGGTTGCTGAGATTTCAGGCAACTCGTAGTTTTTTGGAAGCTTGGCAACCCCTTTCCATGAAAGTGATTCTCGCCAGTCTCTCCTTAGAACTACATCAACAGCAAACAAACCATAGAGATAGAACTACTAACTGCTTTATTGGGTCAAGTTTCAAAGAGCTAGCACAAACCGTGTTTGATTTAGAGTTCCAAATACATGTATCCGTATAGGAGAAAACAGAGTGAAACCTCAAAATGAAAACGGTTACTGCAAACGAACGGTTTAACCTAGAAGAACGAAATTTGGTGAGCCAAGTGGGATTGGTGTACTGATCATTCCCTGAAAGTATCATCAAAATTGGGTGAAAAAGTGGTTGCTGAGATTTAATGCAACTCGTAGTTTTTTGGAAGCTTGGCAACCCTTTCCATGAATGTGATTCTCGCCAGTCTCTGCTTAGGACTACATCAACAGCAAACAAACCATAGAGATAGAACTTGAAACTGCTTTATTGGGTCAAGTTTCAAAGAGCTAGCACAAACCGTGTTTTATTTAGAGTTCCAAATACATGTATCCGTATAGGAGAAAACAGAGTGAAACCTCAAAATGAAAACGGTTACTGCAAACGAACGGTTTAACCTAGAAGAACGAAATTTGGTTAGCCAAGTGGGATTAGTGTGCTGATCAGTCCCTGAAAGTATCATCAAGATTGGGTGAAAAAGTGTTTGCTGAGATTTCAGGAAACTCGTAGTTTTTTGGAAGCTTGGCAACTCCTTTCCATGAAAGTGATTCTCGCAAGTCTCTGTTTAGGGCTACATCAACAGCAAAAAAACCATAGAGATAGAACTTGAAACTGCTTTATTGGGTCAAGTTTCAAAGAGGTAGCACAAACTGTGTTTGATTTAGAGTTCCAAATACATGTATCCTTTTAGGAGAAAACAGAGTGAAACCTCAAAATGAAAACGGTTACTGCAAACGAATGGTTTAACCTAGAAGAACGAAATTTGGTGAGCCAAGTGGGATTGGTTTACTGATCATTCCCTGGATGTATCATCACGATTGGGTGAAATAGTGTTTGCTGAGATTTCTGGCAACTCGTAGTTTTTTGGAAGCTTGGCAACCCCTTTCCATGTAAGTGATTCTCGCCAGTCTCTGCTTAGGGCTACATCAACAGCAAACAAACCATAGAGATAGAAATTGAAACCGCTTTATTGGGTCAAGTTTCAAAGAGCTAGCACAAACCGTGTTTGATTTAGAGTTCCAAATACATGTATCCGTATAGGAGAAAACAGAGTGAAACCTCAAAAATGAAAACGGTTACTGCAAACGAACGGTTTAACCTAGAAGAACTAAATTAGGTGAGCCAAGTGGGATACGTGTACTGATCATTCCCTGAAAGTATCATCAAGATTGGGTGAAAAAGTGTTTGCTGAGATTTCAGGCAACTCGTAGTTTTTTGAGGCTTGGCAAACCCTTTCCATGAAAGTGATTCTCGCCAGTCTCTGCTTAGGGCTACATCAACAGCAAACAAACCATAGAGATAGAACTTGAAACGGCTTTATTGGGTCACGTTTCCAAGAGCTAGCACAAACCGTGTTTGATTTATAGATCCAAATACATGTATCCGTATAGGAGAAAACAGAGTGAAAACTCAAAATGATAACGGTTACTGCAAACGAACGGTTTAACCTAGAAGAACGAAATTTGGTGAGCCAAGTGGGATTGGTGTACTGATCATTTCCTGAAAGTATCATCAAGATGGGTGAAAAAGTGTTTGCTGAGATTTCAGGCAACTCGTAGTTTTTTGGAAGCTTGGCAACCCCTTTCCATGAAAGTGATTCTCACCAGTCTCTGCTTTGGGCTACATCAACAGCAAACAAACCATAGAGATAGAACTTGAAACTGCTTTATTGGGTCAAGTTTCAAAAAGCTAGCACAAACCGTGTTTGATTTAGAGTTCCAAATACATGTATCCGTATAGGAGAAAACAGAGTGAAACCTCAAAATGAAAACGGTTACTGCAAACAAACGGTTTAACCTAGAAGAACGAAATTTGGTGAGCCAAGTGGGATAGGTGTACTGATCATTCCCTGAGAGTATCATCACGATTGGGTGAAAAAGTGTTTGCTGAGACTTCAGGCAACTCGTAGTTTTTTGGAAGCTTGGCAACCCCTTTCCATGAAAGTGATTCTCGCCAGTCTCTGCTTAGGGCTACATCAACAGCAAACAAATCATAGAGATAGAACTTGAAACTGCTTTATTGGGTCAAGTTTCAAAGAGCTAGCACAAACCGTGTTTGATTTAGAGTTCCAAATACATGTATCCGTATAGGAGAAAACAGAGTGAAACCTCAAAATGAAAACGGTTACTGCAAACGAACGGTTTAACCTCGAAGAACAAAATTTGGTGAGCCAAGTGGGATTGGTGTACTGATAATTCCCTGAAAGTATCATCAAGATTGGGTGAAAAAGTGGTTGCTGAGATTTCAGGCAACTCGTAGTTTTTTGGAAGCTTGGCAACCCCTTTCCATGAAAGGGATTCTCGCCAGTCTCTGCTTAGGACTACATCAACAGCAAACAAACCATAGAGATAGAACTTGAAACTGCTTTATTGGGTCAAGTTTCAAAGAGCTAGCACAAACCGTGTTTTATTTAGAGTTCCAAATACATGTATCCGTATAGGAGAAAACAGAGTGAAACCTCAAAATGAAAA
This sequence comes from Ictidomys tridecemlineatus, assembly GCF_052094955.1. Lineage (NCBI taxonomy): Eukaryota > Metazoa > Chordata > Mammalia > Rodentia > Sciuridae > Ictidomys > Ictidomys tridecemlineatus. Next base: position 25,685 of record NW_027524693.1, read on the forward strand.
CGGTTACTGCAAACGAACGGTTTAACCTAGAAGAACGAAATTTGGTGAACCAAGTGGGATTGGTGTACTGATCATTCCCTGAAAGTATCATCAAGATTGGGTGAAAAAGTGTTTGCTGAGATTTCAGGCAACTCGTAGTTTTTTGGAAGCTTGGCAACCCCTTTCCATGAAAGTGATTCTCGCCAGTCTCTGCTTAGGGCTACATCAACAGCAAACAAACCATAGAGATAGAACTTGAAATTGCTTTATTGGGTCAAGTTTCAAAGAGCTATCACAAACCGTGTTTTATTTAGAGTTCCAAATACATGTATCCGTATAGGAGAAAACAGAGTGAAACGTCAAAATGAAAACGGTTACTGCAAACGAACGGTTTAACCTAGAAGAACGAAATTTGGTGAACCAAGTGGGATTGGTGTACTGATCATTCCCTGAAAGTATCATCACGATTGGGTGAAAAAGTGTTTGCTGAGATTTCAGGCAACTCGTAGTTTTTGGAAGCTTGGCAACCCCTTTCCATGAAAGTGATTCTCGCCAGTCTCTGCTTAGGGCTACATCAACAGCAAACAAACCACTGAGTTAGAACTTGAAACTGCTTTATTGGGTCAAGTTTCAAAGAGCTAGCACAAACCGTGTTTGATTTAGAGTTCCAAATACATGTATCAGTATAGGAGAAAACAGAGTGAAACCTCAAAATGAAAACGGTTACTGCAAACGAACGGTTTAACCTAGAAGAACGAAATTTGGTGAGCCAAGTGGGATTGGTGTACTGATCATTCACTGAAAGTATCATCACGATTGGGTGAAAAAGTGTTTGCTGAGATTTCAGGCAACTCGTAGTTTTTGGAAGCTTGGCAACCCTTTCCATGAAAGTGATTCTCGCCACTCTCTGCTTAGGGCTACATCAACAGAAAACAAACCATAGAGATAGAACTTGAAACTGCTTTATTGGGTCAACTTTCAAAGAGCTAGCAAAAACCGTGTTTGATTTAGAGTTCCAAATACATGTATCCGTATAGGAGAAAACAGAGTGAAACCTCAAAATGAAAACGGTTACTGCAAACGAACGGTTTATCCTCGAAGAACAAAATTTGGTGAGCCAAGTGGGATTGGTGTACTGATAATTCCCTGAAAGTATCATCAAGATTGGGTGAAAAAGTGGTTGCTGAGATTTCAGGCAACTAGTAGTTTTTTGGAAGCTTGGCAACCCCTTTCCATGAAAGTGATTCTCGCCAGTCTCTGCTTAGGACTACATCAACAGCAAACAAACCATAGAGATAGAACTTGAAACTGCTTTATTGGGTCAAGTTTCAAAGATCTAACACAAACCGTGTTTGATTTAGAGTTCCAAATACATGTATCCGTATAGGAGAAAACAGAGTGAAACCTCAAAATGAAAACGGTTACTGCAAACGAACGGTTTAACCTAGAAGAACGAAATTTGGTGAGCCAAGTGGGATTGGTGTACTGATCATTCCCTGAAAGTATCATCAAGATTGGGTGAAAAAGTGTTTACTGAGATTTCAGGCAACTCGTAGTTTTTGGAAGCTTGGCAACCCCTTTTCATAAAAGTGATTCTCGCCAGTCTCTGCTTAGGGCTACATCAACAGCAAACAAACCATAAAGATAGAACTTGAAACTGCTTTATTGGGTCAAGTTTCAAAGAGCTAGCACAAACCGTGTTTGATTTAGAGTTCCAAATACATGTATCCGTATAGGAGAAAACAGAGTGAAACCTCAAAATGAAAACGGTTACTGCAAACGAACGGTTTAACCTAGAAGAACGAAATTTGGTGAACCAAGTGGGATTGGTGTACTGATCATTCCCTGAAAGTATCATCACGATTGGGTGAAAAAGTGTTTGCTGAGATTTCAGGCAACTCGTAGTTTTTGGAAGCTTGGCAACCCCTTTCCATGAAAGTGATTCTCGCCAGTCTCTGCTTAGGGCTACATCAACAGCAAACAAACCATAGAGATAGAACTTGAAACTGCTTTATTGGGTCAAGTTTCAAAGAGCTAGCAAAAACCGTGTTTGATTTAGAGTTCCAAATACATGTATCCGTATAGGAGAAAACAGAGTGAAACCTCAAAATGATAACGGTTACTGCAAACGAACGGTTTAACCTAGAAGAACGAAATTTGGTGAGCCAAGTGGGATTGGTGTACTGATCATTCCCTGAAAGTATCATCAAGATGGGTGAAAAAGTGTTTGCTGAGATTTCAGGCAACTCGTAGTTTTTTGGAACCTTGGCAACCCCTTTCCATGAAGGTGATTCTCGCCAGTCTCTGCTTTGGGCTACATCAACAGCAAACAAACCATAGAGATAGAACTTGAAACTGCTTTATTGGGTCAAGTTTCAAAGATCTAACACAAACCGTGTTTGATTTAGAGTTCCAAATACATGTATCCGTATAGGAGAAAACAGAGTGAAACCTCAAAATGAAAACGGTTACTGCAAACGAACGGTTTAACCTAGAAGAACGAAATTTGGTGAGCCAAGTGGGATTGGTGTACTGATCATTCCCTGAAAGTATCATCACGATTGGGTGAAAAAGTGTTTACTGAGATTTCAGGCAACTCGTAGTTTTTGGAAGCTTGGCAACCCCTTTTCATAAAAGTGATTCTCGCCAGTCTCTGCTTAGGGCTACATCAACAGCAAACAAACCATAAAGATAGAACTTGAAACTGCTTTATTGGGTCAAGTTTCCAAGAGCTAGCACAAACCGGGTTTGATTTAGAGTTCCAAATGCATGTATCCGTATAGGAGAAAACAGAGTGAAACCTCAAAATGAAAACGGTTACTGCAAACGAACGGTTTAACCTAGAAGAACGAAATTTGGTGAACCAAGTGGGATTGGTGTACTGATCATTCCCTGAAAGTATCATCACGATTGGGTGAAAAAGTGTTTGCTGAGATTTCAGGCAACTCGTAGTTTTTGGAAGCTTGGCAACCCCTTTCCATGAAAGTGATTCTCGCCACTCTCTGCTTAGGGCTACATCAACAGAAAACAAACCATAGAGATAGAACTTGAAACTGCTTTATTGGGTCAACTTTCAAAGAGCTAGCAAAAACCGTGTTTGATTTAGAGTTCCAAATACATGTATCCGTATAGGAGAAAACAGAGTGAAACCTCAAAATGATAACGGTTACTGCAAACGAACGGTTTAACCTAGAAGAACGAAATTTGGTGAGCCAAGTGGGATTGGTGTACTGATCATTCCCTGAAAGTATCATCAAGATGGGTGAAAAAGTGTTTGCTGAGATTTCAGGCAACTCGTAGTTTTTTGGAACCTTGGCAACCCCTTTCCATGAAGGTGATTCTCGCCAGTCTCTGCTTTGGGCTACATCAACAGCAAACAAACCATAGAGATAGAACTTGAAACTGCTTTATTGGGTCAAGTTTCAAAAAGCTAGCACAAACCGTGTTTGATTTAGAGTTCCAAATACATGTATCCGTATAGGAGAAAAGAGAGTGAAACCTCAAAATGAAAACGGTTACTGCAAACAAACGGTTTAACCTAGAAGA
>NW_027524694.1:0-29199 GCF_052094955.1 Ictidomys tridecemlineatus
GTGTGTGCTGAGATTTCAGGCAACTCGTAGTTTTTTGGAAGCTTGGCAGGCCCTTTCCATGAAAGTGATTCTCGCCAGTCTCTGCTTAGGGCTACATCAACAGCAAACAAACCATAGAGATAGAACTTGAAACTGCTTTATTGTGTCAAGTTTCAAAGAGCTAGCACAAACCGTGTTTGATTTAGAGTTCCAAATACATGTATCCCTATAGGAGAAAACAGAGTGAAACCTCAAAATGAAACCGGTTACTGCCAACGAACGGTTTAACCTAGAAGAACAAAATTTGGCGAGCCAAGTGGGATTGGTGTACTGATCATTACCTGAAAGTATCATCAAGATTGGGTGAAAAAGTGTACCTGAGATTTCAGGGCACTCGTAGTTTTTTGGAAGCTTGGCAGGCCCTTTCCATGAAAGTGATTCTCGCCAGTCTCCGCTTAGGGCTACATCAACAGCAAACAAACCATAGAGATAGAACTTGAAACTGCTTTATTGTGTCAAGTTTCAAAGAGCTAGCAAAAACCGTGTTTGATTTAGAGTTCCAAATACATGTATCCCTATAGGAGAAAACAGAGTGAAACCTCAAAATGAAACCGGTTACTGCCAAAGAAAGGTTTAACCTAGAAGTACAAAATTTGGCGAGCCAAGTGGGATTGGTGTACTGATCATTACCTGAAAGTTTCATCAAGATTGGGTAAAAAAGTGTGTGCTGAGATTTCAGGCAACTCGTAGTTTTTTGGAAGCTTGGCAGGCCCTTTCCATGAAAGTGATTCTCGCCAGTCTCTGCTTAGGGCTACATCAACAGCAAACAAACCATAGAGATAGAACTTGAAACTGCTTTATTGTGTCAAGTTTCAAAGAGCTAGCACAAACCGTGTTTGATTTAGAGTTCCAAATACATGTATCCCTATAGGAGAAAACAGAGTGAAACCTCAAAGTGAAACCGGTTACTGCCAACGAACGGTTTAACCTAGAAGAACGAAATTTGGCGAGCCAAGTGGGATTGGTGTACTGATCATTACCTGAAAGTATCATCAAGATTGGGTGAAAAAGTGTTCCTGAGATTTCAGGCCACTCGTAGTTTTTTGGAAGCTTGGCAGGCCCTTTCGATGAAAGTGATTCTCGCCAGTCTCTGCTTAGGGCTACATCAACAGCAAACAAACCATAGAGATAGAACTTGAAACTGCTTTATTGTGTCAAGTTTCAAAGAGCTAGGACAAACCGTGTTCGATTTAGAGTCCCAAATACATGTATCCCTATAGGAGAAAACAGAGTGAAACCTCAAAATGAAACCGGTTACTGCCAACGAACGGTTTAACCTAGAAGAACGAAATTTGGCGAGCCAAGTGGGATTGGTGTACTGATCATTACCTGAAATTTTCATCAAGATTGGGTGAAAAAGTGTGTGCTGAGATTTCAGGCAACTCGTACTTTTTTGGAAGCTTGGCAGGCCCTTTCCATGAAAGTGATTCTCGCCAGTCTCTGCTTAGGGCTACATCAACAGCAAACAAACCATAGAGATAGAACTTGAAACTGCTTTATTGTGTCAAGTTTCAAAGAGCTAGCACAAACCGTGTTTGATTTAGAGTTCCAAATACATGTATCCCTATAGGAGAAAACAGAGTGAAACCTCAAAATGAAACCGGTTACTGCCAAAGAAAGCTTTAACCTAGAAGTACAAAATTTGGCGAGCCAAGTGGGATTGGTGTACTGATCATTACCTGAAAGTTTCATCAAGATTGGGTGAAAAAGTGTGTGCTGAGATTTCAGGCAACTCGTAGATTTTTGGGAAGCTTTGCAGGCCCTTTCCATGAAAGTGATTCTCGCCAGTCTCTGCTTAGGGCTACATCAACAGCCAACAAACCATAGAGATAGAACTTGAAAGTGCTTTATTTTGTCAAGTTTCAAAGAGCTAGCACAAACCGTGTTTGATTTAGAGTTCCAAATACATGTATCCCTATAGGAGAAAACAGAGTGAAACCTCAAAATGAAACCGGTTACTGCCAACGAACGGTTTAACCTAGAAGAACGAAATTTGGCGAGCCAAGTGGGATTGGTGTACTGATCATTACCTGAAAGTTTCATCAAGATTGGGTGAAAAAGTGTGTGCTGAGATTTCAGGCAACTCGTAGTTTTTTGGAAGCTTGGCAGGCCCTTTCGATGAAAGTGATTCTCGCCAGTCTCTGCTTAGGGCTACATCAACAGCAAACAAACCATAGAGATAGAACTTGAAACTGCTTTATTGTGTCAAGTTTCAAAGAGCTAGCACAAACCGTGTTTGATTTAGAGTTCCAAATACATGTATCCCTATAGGAGAAAACAGAGTGAAACCTCAAAATGAAACCGGTTACTGCCAAAGAAAGGTTTAACCTAGAAGTACAAAATTTGGCGAGCCAAGTGGGATTGGTGTACTGATCATTACCTGAAAGTTTCATCAAGATTGGGTGAAAAAGTGTGTGCTGAGATTTCAGGCAACTGGTAGATTTTTGGGAAGCTTTGCAGGCCCTTTCCATGAAAGTGATTCTCGCCAGTCTCTGCTTAGGGCTACATCAACAGCCAACAAACCATAGAGATAGAACTTGAAACTGCTTTATTTTGTCAAGTTTCAAAGAGCTAGCACAAACCGTGTTTGATTTAGAGTTCCAAATACATGTATCCCTATAGGAGAAAACAGAGTGAAACCTCAAAATGAAACCGGTTACTGCCAACGAACGGTTTAACCTAGAAGAACGAAATTTGGAGAGCCAAGTGGGATTGGTGTACTGATCATTACCTGAAAGTTTCATCAAGATTGGTGAAAAAGTGTGTGCTGAGATTTCAGGCAACTCGTAGTTTTTTGGAAGCTTGGCAGGCCCTTTCCATGAAAGTGATTCTCGCCAGTCTCTGCTTAGGGCTACATCAACAGCAAACAAACCATAGAGATAGAACTTGAAACTGCTTTATTGTGTCAAGTTTCAAAGAGCTAGCACAAACCGTGTTTGATTTAGAGTTCCAAATACATGTATCCCTATAGGAGAAAACAGAGTGAAACCTCAAAATGAAACCGGTTACTGCCAACGAACGGTTTAACCTAGAAGAACAAAATTTGGCGAGCCAAGTGGGATTGGTGTACTGATCATTACCTGAAAGTATCATCAAGATTGGGTGAAAAAGTGTACCTGAGATTTCAGGGCACTCGTAGTTTTTTGGAAGCTTGGCAGGCCCTTTCCATGAAAGTGATTCTCGCCAGTCTCCGCTTAGGGCTACATCAACAGCAAACAAACCATAGAGATAGAACTTGAAACTGCTTTATTGTGTCAAGTTTCAAAGAGCTAGCAAAAACCGTGTTTGATTTAGAGTTCCAAATACATGTATCCCTATAGGAGAAAACAGAGTGAAACCTCAAAATGAAACCGGTTACTGCCAAAGAAAGGTTTAACCTAGAAGTACAAAATTTGGCGAGCCAAGTGGGATTGGTGTACTGATCATTACCTGAAAGTTTCATCAAGATTGGGTAAAAAAGTGTGTGCTGAGATTTCAGGCAACTCGTAGTTTTTTGGAAGCTTGGCAGGCCCTTTCCATGAAAGTGATTCTCGCCAGTCTCTGCTTAGGGCTACATCAACAGCAAACAAACCATAGAGATAGAACTTGAAACTGCTTTATTGTGTCAAGTTTCAAAGAGCTAGCACAAACCGTGTTTGATTTAGAGTTCCAAATACATGTATCCCTATAGGAGAAAACAGAGTGAAACCTCAAAGTGAAACCGGTTACTGCCAACGAACGGTTTAACCTAGAAGAACGAAATTTGGCGAGCCAAGTGGGATTGGTGTACTGATCATTACCTGAAAGTATCATCAAGATTGGGTGAAAAAGTGTTCCTGAGATTTCAGGCCACTCGTAGTTTTTTGGAAGCTTGGCAGGCCCTTTCGATGAAAGTGATTCTCGCCAGTCTCTGCTTAGGGCTACATCAACAGCAAACAAACCATAGAGATAGAACTTGAAACTGCTTTATTGTGTCAAGTTTCAAAGAGCTAGGACAAACCGTGTTCGATTTAGAGTCCCAAATACATGTATCCCTATAGGAGAAAACAGAGTGAAACCTCAAAATGAAACCGGTTACTGCCAACGAACGGTTTAACCTAGAAGAACGAAATTTGGCGAGCCAAGTGGGATTGGTGTGCTGATCATTACCTGAAAGTTTCATCAAGATTGGGTGAAAAAGTGTGTGCTGAGATTTCAGGCAACTCGTAGTTTTTTGGAAGCTTGGCAGGCCCTTTCCATGAAAGTGATTCTCGCCAGTCTCTGCTTAGGGCTACATCAACAGCAAACAAACCATAGAGATAGAACTTGAAACTGCTTTATTGTGTCAAGTTTCAAAGAGCTAGCACAAACCGTGTTTGATTTAGAGTTCCAAATACATGTATCCCTATAGGAGAAAACAGAGTGAAACCTCAAAATGAAACCGGTTACTGCCAACGAACGGTTTAACCTAGAAGAACGAAATTTGGCGAGCCAAGTGGGATTGGTGTACTGATCATTACCTGAAAGTTTCATCAAGATTGGGTGAAAAAGTGTGTGCTGAGATTTCAGGCAACTGGTAGTTTTTTGGAAGCTTGGCAGGCCCTTTCCATGAAAGTGATTCTCGCCAGTCTCTGCTTAGGGCTACATCAACAGCAAACAAACCATAGAGATAGAACTTGAAACTGCTTTATTGTGTCAAGTTTCAAAGAGCTAGCACAAACCGTGTTTGATTTAGAGTTCCAAATACATGTATCCCTATAGGAGAAAACAGAGTGAAACCTCAAAGTGAAACCGGTTACTGCCAACGAACGGTTTAACCTAGAAGAACGAAATTTGGCGAGCCAAGTGGGATTGGTGTACTGATCATTACCTAAAAGTATCATCAAGATTGGGTGAAAAAGTGTTCCTGAGATTTCAGGCCACTCGTAGTTTTTTGGAAGCTTGGCAGGCCCTTTCCATGAAAGTGATTCTCGCCAGTCTCTGCTTAGGGCTACATCAACAGCAAACAAACCATAGAGATAGAACTTGAAACTGCTTTATTGTGTCAAGTTTCAAAGAGCTAGCACAAACCGTGTTTGATTTAGAGTTCCAAATACATGTATCCCTATAGGAGAAAACAGAGTGAAACCTCAAAATGAAACCGGTTACTGCCAAAGAAAGGTTTAACCTAGAAGAACGAAATTTTTAGAGCCAAGAGGATTGGTGTACTGATCATTATCTGAAAGTTTCATCAAGATTGGGTGAAAAAGTGTGTGCTGAGATTTCAGGCAACTCGTAGTTTTTTGGAAGCTTGGCAGGCCCTTTCCATGAAAGTGATTCTCGCCAGTCTCTGCTTAGGGCTACATCAACAGCAAACAAACCATAGAGATAGAACTTGAAACTGCTTTATTGTGTCAAGTTTCAAAGAGCTAGCACAAACCGTGTTTGATTTAGAGTTCCAAATACATGTATCCCTATAGGAGAAAACAGAGTGAAACCTCAAAATGAAACCGGGTACTGCCAACGAACGGTTTAACCTAGAAGTACAAAATTTGGCGAGCCAAGTGGGATTGGTGTACTGATCATTACCTGAAAGTATCATCAAGATTGGGTGAAAAAGTGTTCCTGAGATTTCAGGCCACTCGTAGTTTTTGGAAGCTTTGCAGGCCCTTTCCATGAAAGTGATTCTCGCCAGTCTCTGCTTAGGGCTACATCAACAGCAAACAAACCATAGAGATAGAACTTGAAACTGCTTTATTGTGTCAAGTTTCAAAGAGCTAGCACAAACCGTGTTTGATTTAGAGTTCCAAATATATGTATCCCTATAGGAGAAAACAGAGTGAAACCTCAAAATGAAACCGGTTACTGCCAAGGAACGGTTTAACCTAGAAGAACGAAATTTGGCGAGCCAAGTGGGATTGGTGTACTGATCATTACCTGAAATTTTCATCAAGATTGGGTGAAAAAGTGTGTGCTGAGATTTCAGGCAACTCGTACTTTTTTGGAAGCTTGGCAGGCCCTTTCCATGAAAGTGATTCTCGCCAGTCTCTGCTTAGGGCTACATCAACAGCAAAACAAACCATAGAGATAGAACTTGAAACTGCTTTATTGTGTCAAGTTTCAAAGAGCTAGCAGAAACCGTGTTTGATTTAGAGTTCCAAATACATGTATCCCTATAGGAGAAAACAGAGTGAAACCTCAAAGTGAAACCGGTTACTGCCAACGAACGGTTTAACCTAGAAGAACGAAATTTGGCGAGCCAAGTGGGATTGGTGTACTGATCATTACCTGAAAGTATCATCAAGATTGGGTGAAAAAGTGTGTGCTGAGATTTCAGGCAACTCGTAGTTTTTTGGAAGCTTGGCAGGCCCTTTCCATGAAAGTGATTCTCGCCAGTCTCTGCTTAGGGCTACATCAACAGCAAACAAACCATAGAAATAGAACTTGAAACTGCTTTATTGTGTCAAGTTTCAAAGAGCTAGCACAAACCGTGTTTGATTTAGAGTTCCAAATACATGTATCCCTATAGGAGAAAACAGAGTGAAACCTCAAAATGAAACCGGTTACTGCCAACGAACGGTTTAACCTAGAAGAACGAAATTTGGCGAGCCAAGTGGGATTGGTGTACTGATCATTACCTGAAAGTTTCATCAAGATTGGGTGAAAAAGTGTGTGCTGAGATTTCAGGCAACTCGTAGTTTTTTGGAAGCTTGGCAGGCCCTTTCCATGAAAGTGATTCTCGCCAGTCTCTGCTTAGGGCTACATCAACAGCAAACAAACCATAGAGATAGAACTTGAAACTGCTTTATTGTGTCAAGTTTCAAAGAGCTAGCACAAACCGTGTTTGATTTAGAGTTCCAAATACATGTATCCCTCTAGGAGAAAACAGAGTGAAACCTCTAAATGAAACCGGTTACTGCCAACGAACGGTTTAACCTAGAAGAACAAAATTTGGCGAGCCAAGTGGGATTGGTGTACTTATCATTACCTGAAAGTATCATCAAGATTGGGTGAAAAAGTGTTCCTGAGATTTCAGGCCACTCGTAGTTTTTTGGAAGCTTGGCAGGCCCTTTCCATGAAAGTGATTCTTGCCAGTCTCTGCTTAGGGCTACATCAACAGCAAACAAACCATAGAGATAGAACTTGAAACTGCTTTATTGTGTCAAGTTTCAAAGAGCTAGCACAAACCGTGTTTGATTTAGAGTTCCAAATACATGTATCCCTATAGGAGAAAACAGAGTGAAACCTCAAAATGAAACCGGTTACTGCCAAAGAAAGGTTTAACCTAGAAGTACAAAATTTGGCGAGCCAAGTGGGAATGGTGTACTGATCATTACCTGAAAGTTTCATCAAGATTGGGTGAAAAAGTGTGTGCTGAGATTTCAGGCAACTCGTAGTTTTTTGGAAGCTTGGCAGGCCCTTTCCATGAAAGTGATTCTCGCCAGTCTCTGCTTAGGGCTACATCAACAGCAAACAAACCATAGAGATAGAACTTGAAACTGCTTTATTGTGTCAAGTTTCAAAGAGCTAGCACAAACCGTGTTTGATTTAGAGTTCCAAATACATGTATCCCTATAGGAGAAAAGAGAGTGAAACCTCAAAGTGAAACCGGTTACTGCCAACGAACGGTTTAACCTAGAAGAACGAAATTTGGCGAGCCAAGTGGGATTGGTGTACTGATCATTACCTGAAAGTATCATCAAGATTGGGTGAAAAAGTGTTCCTGAGATTTCAGGCCACTCGTAGTTTTTTGGAAGCTTGGCAGGCCCTTTCCATGAAAGTGATTCTCGCCAGTCTCTGCTTAGGGCTACATCAACAGCAAACAAACCATAGAGATAGAACTTGAAACTGCTTTATTGTGTCAAGTTTCAAAGAGCTAGCACAAACCGTGTTTGATTTAGAGTTCCAAATACATGTATCCCTATAGGAGAAAACAGAGTGAAACCTCTAAATGAAACCGGTTACTGCCAACGAACGGTTTAACCTAGAAGAACGAAATTTGGCGAGCCAAGTGGGATTGGTGTACTGATCATTACCTGAGAGTTTCATCAAGATTGGGTGAAAAAGTGTGTGCTGAGATTTCAGGCAACTCGTAGATTTTTTGGAAGTTTTGCAGGCCCTTTCCATGAAAGTGATTCTCGCGGGTCTCTGCTTAGGGCTACATCAACAGCAACAAACCATAGAGATAGAACTTGAAACTGCTTTATTGTGTCAAGTTTCAAAGAGCTAGCACAAACCGTGTTTGATTTAGAGTTCCAAATACATGTATCCCTATAGGAGAAAACAGAGTGAAACCTCAAAATGAAACCGGTTACTGCCAACGAACGGTTTAACCTAGAAGAACGAAATTTGGCGAGCCAAGTGGGATTGGTGTACTGATCATTACCTGAACGTATCATCAAGATTGGGTGAAAAAGTGTTCCTGAGATTTCAGGCCACTCGTAGTTTTTTGGAAGCTTGGCAGGCCCTTTCCATGAAAGTGATTCTCGCCAGTCTCTGCTTAGGGCTACATCAACAGCAAACAAACCATAGAGATAGAACTTGAAACTGCTTTATTGTGTCAAGTTTCAAAGAGCTAGCACAAACCGTGTTTGATTTAGAGTTCCAAATACATGTATCCCTATAAGAGAAAACAGAGTGAAACCTCAAAGTGAAACCGGTTACTGCCAACGAACGGTTTAACCTAGAAGAACGAAATTTGGTGAGCCAAGTGGGATTGGTGTACTGATCATTACCTGAAAGTATCATCAAGATTGGGTGAAAAAGTGTTCCTGAGATTTCAGGCCACTCGTAGTTTTTTGGAAGCTTGGCAGGCCCTTTCCATGAAAGTGATTCTCGCCAGTCTCTGCTTAGGGCTACATCAACAGCAAACAAACTATAGAGATAGAACTTGAAACTGCTTTATTGTGTCAAGTTTCAAAGAGCTAGCACAAACCGTGTTTGATTTAGAGTTCCAAATACATGTATCCCTATAGGAGAAAACAGAGTGAAACCTCAAAATGAAACCGGTTACTGCCAACGAACGGTTTAACCTAGAAGAACGAAATTTGGCAAGCCAAGTGGGATTGGTGTACTGATCATTACCTGAAAGTTTCATCAAGATTGGGTGAAAAAGTGTGTGCTGAGATTTCAGGCAACTCGTAGTTTTTTGGAAGCTTGGCAGGCCCTTCCATGAAAGTGATTCTTGCCAGTCTCTGCTTAGGGCTACATCAACAGCAAACAAACCATAGAGATAGAACTTGAAACTGCTTTATTGTGTCAAGTTTCAAAGAGCTAGCACAAACCGTGTTTGATTTAGAGTTCCAAATACATGTATCCCTATAGGAGAAAACACAGTGAAACCTCAAAATGAAACCGGTTACTGCCAACGAACGGTTTAACCTAGAAGAACGAAATTTGGCGAGCCAAGTGGGATTGGTGTACTGATCATTACCTGAAAGTATCATCAAGATTGGGTGAAAAAGTGTTCCTGAGATTTCAGGCCACTCGTAGTTTTTTGGAAGCTTGGCAGGCCCTTTCCATGAAAGTGATTCTCGCCAGTCTCTGCTTAGGGCTACATCAACAGCAAACAAACCATAGAGATAGAACTTGAAACTGCTTTATTGTGTCAAGTTTCAAAGAGCTAGCACAAACCGTGTTTGATTTAGAGTTCCAAATACATGTATCCCTATAGGAGAAAACAGAGTGAAACCTCAAAATGAAACCGGTTACTGCCAACGAACGGTTTAACCTAGAAGAACGAAATTTGGCGAGCCAAGTGGGATTGGTGTACTGATCATTACCTGAAAGTTTCATCAAGATTGGGTGAAAAAGTGTGTGCTGAGATTTCAGGCAACTCGTAGTTTTTTGGAAGCTTGGCAGGCCCTTTCCATGAAAGTGATTCTCGCCAGTCTCTGCTTAGGGCTACATCAACAGCAAACAAACCATAGAGATAGAACTTGAAACTGCTTTATTGTGTCAAGTTTCAAAGAGCTAGCACAAACCGTGTTTGATTTAGAGTTCCAAATACATGTATCCCTATAGGAGAAAACAGAGTGAATCCTCAAAATGAAACCGGTTACTGCCAACGAACGGTTTAACCTAGAAGAACGAAATATGGCGAGCCAAGTGGGATTGGTGTACTGATCATTACCTGAAAGTTTCATCAAGATTGGGTGAAAAAGTGTGTGCTGAGATTTCAGGCCACTCGTAGTTTTTTGGAAGCTTGGCAGGTCCTTTCCATGAAAGTGATTCTCGCCAGTCTCTGCTTAGGGCTACATCAACAGCAAACAAACCATAGAGATAGAACTTGAAACTGCTTTATTGTGTCAAGTTTCAAAGAGCTAGCACAAACCGTGTTTGATTTAGAGTTCCAAATACATGTATCCCTATAGGAGAAAACAGAGTGAAACCTCAAAATGAAACCGGTTACTGCCAACGAACGGTTTAATCTAGAAGAACGAAATTTGGCGAGCCAAGTGGGATTGGTGTACTGATCATTACCTGAAAGTATCATCAAGATTGGGTGAAAAAGTGTTTCTGAGATTTCAGGCCACTCGTAGTTTTTTGGAAGCTTGGCAGGCCCTTTCCATGAAAGTGATTCTCGCCAGTCTCTGCTTAGGGCTACATCAACAGCAAACAAACCATAGAGATAGAACTTGAAACTGCTTTATTGTGTCAAGTTTCAAAGAGCTAGCACAAACCGTGTTTGATTTAGAGTTCCAAATACATGTATCCCTATAGGAGAAAACAGAGTGAAACCTCAAAATGAAACCGGTTACTGCCAAAGAAAGGTTTAACCTAGAAGAACGAAATTTGGCGAGCCAAGTGGGATTGGTGTACTGATCATTACCTGAAAGTATCATCAAGATTGGGTGAAAAAGTGTTCCTGAGATTTCAGGCCACTCGTAGTTTTTTGGAAGCTTGGCAGGCCCTTTCCATGAAAGTGATTCTCGCCAGTCTCTGCTTAGGGCTACATCAACAGCAAACAAACCATAGAGATAGAACTTGAAACTGCTTTCTTGTGTCAAGTTTCAAAGAGCTAGCACAAACCGTGTTTGATTTAGAGTTCCAAATACATGTATCCCTATAGGAGAAAAGAGAGTGAAACCTCAAAGTGAAACCGGTTACTGCCAACGAACGGTTTAACCTAGAAGAACGAAATTTGGCGAGCCAAGTGGGATTGGTGTACTGATCATTACCTGAAAGTATCATCAAGATTGGGTGAAAAAGTGTTCCTGAGATTTCAGGCCACTCGTAGTTTTTTGGAAGCTTGGCAGGCCCTTTCCATGAAAGTGATTCTCGCCAGTCTCTGCTTAGGGCTACATCAACAGCAAACAAACCATAGAGATAGAACTTGAAACTGCTTTATTGTGTCAAGTTTCAAAGAGCTAGGACAAACCGTGTTTGATTTAGAGTTCCAAATACATGTATCCCTATAGGAGAAAACAGAGTGAAACCTCAAAATGAAACCGGTTACTGCCAACGAACGGTTTAACCTAGAAGAACAAAATTTGGCGAGCCAAGTGGGATTGGTGTACTGATCATTACCTGAAAGTTTCATCAAGATTGGGTGAAAAAGTGTGTGCTGAGATTTAAGGCAACTCGTAGTTTTTTGGAAGCTTGGCAGGCCCTTTCCATGAAAGTGATTCTCGCCGGTCTCTGCTTAGGGCTACATCAACAGCAAACAAACCATAGAGATAGAACTTGAAACTGCTTTATTGTGTCAAGTTTCAAAGAGCTAGCACAAACCGTGTTTGATTTAGAGATCCAAATACATGTATCCCTATAGGAGAAAACAGAGTGAAACCTCAAAATGAAACCGGTTACTGCCAACGAATGGTTTAACCTAGAAGAACGAAATTTGGCGAGCCAAGTGGGATTGGTGTACTGATCATTACCTGAACGTATCATCAAGATTGGGTGAAAAAGTGTTCCTGAGATTTCAGGCCACTCGTAGTTTTTTGGAAGCTTGGCAGGCCCTTTCCATGAAAGTGATTCTCGCCAGTCTCTGCTTAGGGCTACATCAACAGCAAACAAACCATAGAGATAGAACTTGAAACTGCTTTATTGTGTCAAGTTTCAAAGAGCTAGCACAAACCGTGTTTGATTTAGAGTTCCAAATACATGTATCCCTATAGGAGAAAACAGAGTGAAACCTCAAAGTGAAACCGGTTACTGCCAACGAACGGTTTAACCTAGAAGAACGAAATTTGTTGAGCCAAGTGGGATTGGTGTACTGATCATTACCTGAAAGTATCATCAAGATTGGGTGAAAAAAGTGTTCCTGAGATTTCAGGCCACTCGTAGTTTTTTGGAAGCTTGGCAGGCCCTTTCCATGAAAGTGATTCTCGCCAGTCTCTGCTTAGGGCTACATCAACAGCAAACAAACCATAGAGATAGAACTTGAAACTGCTTTATTGTGTCAAGTTTCAGAGAGCTAGCACAAACCGTGTTTGATTTAGAGTTCCAAATACATGTATCCCTATAGGAGAAAACAGAGTGAAACCTCAAAATGAAACCGGTTACTGCCAACGAACGGTTTAACCTAGAAGAACGAAATTTGGCGAGCCAAGTGGGATTGGTGTACTGATCATTACCTGAAAGTTTCATCAAGATTGGGTGAAAAAGTGTGTGCTGAGATTTCAGGCAACTCGTAGTTTTTTGGAAGCTTGGCAGGCCCTTTCCATGAAAGTGATTCTCGCCAGTCTCTGCTTAGGGCTACATCAACAGCAAACAAACCATAGAGATAGAACTTGAAACTGCTTTATTTTGTCAAGTTTCAAAGAGCTAGGACAAACCGTGTTTGATTTAGAGTTCCAAATACATATATCCCTATAGGAGAAAACAGAGTGAAACCTCAAAATGAAACCGGTTACTGCCAACGAACGGTTTAACCTAGAAGAACAAAATTTGGCGAGCCAAGTGGGATTGGTGTACTGATCATTACCTGAAAGTTTCATCAAGATTGGGTGAAAAAGTGTGTGCTGAGATTTAAGGCAACTCGTAGTTTTTTGGAAGCTTGGCAGGCCCTTTCCATGAAAGTGATTCTCGCCGGTCTCTGCTTAGGGCTACATCAACAGCAAACAAACCATAGAGATAGAACTTGAAACTGCTTTATTGTGTCAAGTTTCAAAGAGCTAGCACAAACCGTGTTTGATTTAGAGTTCCAAATACATGTATCCCTATAGGAGAAAACAGAGTGAAACCTCAAAATGAAACCGGTTACTGCCAACGAACGGTTTAACCTAGAAGAACGAAATTTGGCGAGCCAAGTTGGATTGGTGTACTGATCATTACCTGAACGTATCATCAAGATTGGGTGAAAAAGTGTTCCTGAGATTTCAGGCCACTCGTAGTTTTTTGGAAGCTTGGCAGGCCCTTTCCATGAAAGTGATTCTCGCCAGTCTCTGCTTAGGGCTACATCAACAGCAAACAAACCATAGAGATAGAACTTGAAACTGCTTTATTGTGTCAAGTTTCAAAGAGCTAGCACAAACCGTGTTTGATTTAGAGTTCCAAATACATGTATCCCTATAGGAGAAAACAGAGTGAAACCTCAAAGTGAAACCGGTTACTGCCAACGAACGGTTTAACCTAGAAGAACGAAATTTGTTGAGCCAAGTGGGATTGGTGTACTGATCATTACCTGAAAGTATCATCAAGATTGGGTGAAAAAAGTGTTCCTGAGATTTCAGGCCACTCGTAGTTTTTTGGAAGCTTGGCAGGCCCTTTCCATGAAAGTGATTCTCGCCAGTCTCTGCTTAGGGCTACATCAACAGCAAACAAACCATAGAGATAGAACTTGAAACTGCTTTATTGTGTCAAGTTTCAGAGAGCTAGCACAAACCGTGTTTGATTTAGAGTTCCAAATACATGTATCCCTATAGGAGAAAACAGAGTGAAACCTCAAAATGAAACCGGTTACTGCCAACGAACGGTTTAACCTAGAAGAACGAAATTTGGCGAGCCAAGTGGGATTGGTGTACTGATCATTACCTGAAAGTTTCATCAAGATTGGGTGAAAAAGTGTGTGCTGAGATTTCAGGCAACTCGTAGTTTTTTGGAAGCTTGGCAGGCCCTTTCATGAAAGTGATTCTCGCCAGTCTCTGCTTAGGGCTACATCAACAGCAAACAAACCATAGAGATAGAACTTGAAACTGCTTTATTGTGTCAAGATTCAAAGAGCTAGCACAAACCGTGTTTGATTTAGAGTTCCAAATACATGTATCCCTATAGGAGAAAACAGAGTGAAACCTCAAAATGAAACCGGTTACTGCCAAAGAACGGTTTAACCTAGAAGAACGAAATTTGGCGAGCCAAGTGGGATTGGTGTACTGATCATTACCTGAAAGTATCATCAAGATTGGGTGAAAAAGTGTTCCTGAGATTTCAGGCCACTCGTAGTTTTTTGAAGCTTGGCAGGCCCTTTCCATGAAAGTGATTCTCGCCAGTCTCTGCTTAGGGCTACATCAACAGCCAACAAACCATAGAGATAGAACTTGAAACTGCTTTATTGTGTCAAGTTTCAAAGAGCTAGCACAAACCGTGTTTGATTTAGAGTTCCAAATACATGTATCCTTATAGGAGAAAACAGAGTGAAACCTCAAAATGAAACCGGTTACTGCCAACGAACGGTTTAACCTAGAAGAACGAAATATGGCGAGCCAAGTGGGATTGGCGTACTGATCATTACCTGAAAGTATCATCAAGATTGGGTGAAAAAGTGTTCCTGAGATTTCAGGCAACTCGTAGTTTTTTGGAAGCTTGGCAGGCCCTTTCCATGAAAGTGATTCTCGCCAGTCTCTGCTTAGGGCTACATCAACAGCAAACAAACCATAGAGATAGAACTTGAAACTGCTTTATTGTGTCAAGTTTCAAAGAGCTAGCACAAACCGTGTTTGATTTAGAGTTCCAAATACATGTATCCCTATAGGAGAAAAACACAGTGAAACCTCAAAATGAAACCGGTTACTGCCAACGAACGGTTTAACCTAGAAGAACGAAATTTGGTGAGCCAAGTGGGATTGGTGTACTGATCATTACCTGAAAGTATCATCAAGATTGGGTGAAAAAGTGTTCCTGAGATTTCAGGCCACTCGTAGTTTTTTGGAAGCTTGGCAGGCCCTTTCCATGAAAGTGATTCTCGCCAGTCTCTGCTTAGGGCTACATCAACAGCAAACAAACCATAGAGATAGAACTTGAAACTGCTTTATTGTGTCAAGTTTCAAAGAGCTAGCACAAACCGTGTTTGATTTTAGAGTTCCAAATACATGTATCCCTATAGGAGAAAACAGAGTGAAACCTCAAAGTGAAACCGGTTACTGCCAACGAACAGTTTAACCTAGAAGAACGAAATTTGGCGAGCCAAGTGGGATTGGTGTACTGATCATTACCTGAAAGTATCATCAAGATTGGGTGAAAAAGTGTTCCTGAGATTTCAGGCAACTCGTAGTTTTTTGGAAGCTTGGCAGGCCCTTTCCATGAAAGTGATTCTCGCCAGGCTCTGCTTAGGGCTACATCAACAGCAAACAAACCATAGAGATAGAACTTGAAACTGCTTTATTGTGTCAAGTTTCAAAGAGCTAGCACAAACCGTGTTTGATTTAGAGTTCCAAATACATGTATCCCTATAGGAGAAAACACAGTGAAACCTCAAAATGAAACCGGTTACTGCCAACGAACGGTTTAACCTAGAAGAACGAAATTTGGTGAGCCAAGTGGGATTGGTGTACTGATCATTACCTGAAAGTATCATCAAGATTGGGTGAAAAAGTGTTCCTGAGATTTCAGGCCACTCATAGTTTTTTGGAAGCTTGGCAGGCCCTTTCCATGAAAGTGATTCTCACCAGTCTCTGCTTAGGGCTACATCAACAGCAAACAAACCATAGAGATAGAACTTGAAACTGCTTTATTGTGTCAAGTTTCAAAGAGCTAGCACAAACCGTGTTTGATTTAGAGTTCCAAATACATGTATCCCTATAGGAGAAAACAGAGTGAAACCTCAAAGTGAAACCGATTACTGCCAACGAACGGTTGAACCTAGAAGAACGAAATTTGGCGAGCCAAGTGGGATTGGTGTACTGATCATTACCTGAAAGTATCATCAAGATTGGGTGAAAAAGTGTTCCTGAGATTTCAGGCCACTCGTAGTTTTTTGGAAGCTTGGCAGGCCCTTTCCATGAAAGTGATTCTCGCCAGTCCTCTGCTTAGGGCTACATCAACAGCAAACAAACCATAGAGATAGAACTTGAAACTGCTTTATTGTGTCAAGTTTCAAAGAGCTAGCACAAACCGTGTTTGATTTAGAGTTCCAAATACATGTATCCCTATAGGAGAAAACAGAGTGAAACCTCAAAATGAAACCGGTTACTGCCAACGAACGGTTTAACCTAGAAGAACGAAATTTGGCGAGCCAAGTGGGATTGGTGTACTGATCATTACCTGAAAGTTTCATCAAGATTGGGTGAAAAAGTGTGTGCTGAGATTTCAGGCAACTCGTAGTTTTTTGGAAGCTTGGCAGGCCCTTTCCATGAAAGTGATTCTCGCCAGTCTCTGCTTAGGGCTACATCAACAGCAAACAAACCATAGAGATAGAACTTGAAACTGCTTTATTGTGTCAAGTTTCAAAAAGCTAGCACAAACCGTGTTTGATTTAGAGTTCCAAATACATGTATCCCTATAGGAGAAAACAGAGTGAAACCTCAAAATGAAACCGGTTACTGCCAACGAACGGTTTAACCTAGAAGAACGAAATTTGGCGAGCCATGTGGGATTGGTGTACTGATCATTACCTGAAAGTATCATCAAGATTGGGTGAAAATGTGTTCCTGAGATTTCAGGCCACTCATAGTTTTTTGGAAGCTTGGCAGGCCCTTTCCATGAAAGTGATTCTCGCCAGTCTCTGCTTAGGGCTACATCAACAGCCAACAAACCATAGAGATAGAACTTGAAACTGCTTTATTGTGTCAAGTTTCAAAGAGCTAGCACAAACCGTGTTTGATTTAGAGTTCCAAATACATGTATCCCTATAGGAGAAAACAGAGTGAAACCTCAAAATGAAACCGGTTTTTGCCAACGAATGGTTTAACCTAGAAGAACGAAATTTGGCGAGCCAAGTGGGATTAGTGTACTGATCATTACCTGAAAGTTTCATCAAGATTGGGTGAAAAAGTGTGTGCTGAGATTTCAGGCAACTCGTAGATTTTTGGAAGCTTGGCAGGCCCTTTCCATGAAAGTGATTCTCGCCAGTCTCTGCTTAGGGCTACATCAACAGCAAACAAACCATAGAGATAAAACTTGAAACTGCTTTATTGTGTCAAGTTTCAAAGAGCTAGCACAAACCGTGTTTGATTTAGAGTTCCAAATACATGTATCCCTATAGGAGAAAACAGAGTGAAACCTCAAAATGAAACCGGTTACTGCCAACGAACGGTTTAACCTAGAAGAACGAAATTTGGCGAGCCAAGTGGGATTGGTGTACTGATCATTACCTGAAAGTATCATCAAGATTGGGTGAAAAAGTGTTCCCTGAGATTTCAGGCAACTCGTAGTTTTTTGGAAGCTTGGCAGGCCCTTTCCATGAAAGTGATTCTCGCCAGTCTCTGCTTAGGGCTACATCAACAGCAAACAAACCATAGAGATAGAACTTGAAACTGCTTTATTGTGTCAAGTTTCAAAGAGCTAGCACAAACCGTGTTTGATTTAGAGTTCCAAATACATGTATCCCTATAGGAGAGAACAGAGTGAAACCTCAAAATGAAACCGGTTACTGCCAACGAACGGTTTAACCTAGAAGAACGAAATATGGCGAGCCAAGTGGGATTGGTGTACTGATCATTACCTGAAAGTTTCATCAAGATTTGGTGAAAAAGTGTGTGCTGAGATTTCAGGCCACTCGTAGTTTTTTGGAAGCTTGGCAGGTCCTTTCCATGAAAGTGATTCTCGCCAGTCTCTGCTTAGGGCTACATCAACAGCAAACAAACCATAGAGATAGAACTTGAAACTGCTTTATTGTGTCAAGTTTCAAAGAGCTAGCACAAACCGTGTTTGATTTAGAGTTCCAAATACATGTATCCCTATAGGAGAAAACAGAGTGAAACCTCAAAATGAAACCGGTTACTGCCAACGAACTGTTTAATCTAGAAGAACGAAATTTGGCGAGCCAAGTGGGATTGGTGTACTGATCATTACCTGAAAGTATAATCAAGATTGGGTGAAAAAGTGTTTCTGAGATTTCAGGCCACTCGTAGTTTTTTGGAAGCTTGGCAGGCCCTTTCCATGAAAGTGATAATCGCCAGTCTCTGCTTAGGGCTACATCAACAGCAAAGAAACCATAGAGATAGAACTTGAAACTGCTTTATTGTGTCAAGTTTCAAAGAGCTAGCACAAACCGTGTTTGATTTAGAGTTCCAAATACATGTATCCCTATAGGAGAAAACAGAGTGAAACCTCAAAATGAAACCGGTTACTGCCAACGAACGGTTTAACCTAGAAGAACGAAATTTGGCGAGCCAAGTGGGATTGGTGTACTGATCATTACCTGAAAGTATCATCAAGATTGGGTGAAAAAGTGTTCCTGAGATTTCAGGCAACTCGTAGTTTTTTGGAAGCTTGGCAGGCCCTTTCCATGAAAGTGATTCTCGCCAGTCTCTGCTTAGGGCTACATCAACAGCAAACAAACCATAGAGATAGAACTTGAAACTGCTTTATTGTGTCAAGTTTCAAAGAGCTAGCACAAACCGTGTTTGATTTAGAGTTCCAAATACATGTATCCCTATAGGAGAAAACACAGTGAAACCTCAAAATGAAACCGGTTACTGCCAACGAACGGTTTAACCTAGAAGAACGAAATTTGGCGAGCCACGTGGGATTGGTGTACTCATCATTACCTGAACGTATCATCAAGATTGGGTGAAAAAGTGTTCCTGAGATTTCAGGCCACTCGTAGTTTTTTGGAAGCTTGGCAGGCCCTTTCCATGAAAGTGATTCTCGCCAGTCTCTGCTTAGGGCTACATCAACAGCAAACAAACCATAGAGATAGAACTTGAAACTGCTTTATTGTGTCAAGTTTCAAAGAGCTAGCACAAACCGTGTTTGATTTAGAGTTCCAAATACATGTATCCCTATAGGAGAAAACAGAGTGAAACCTCAAAGTGAAACCGGTTACTGCCAACGAACAGTTTAACCTAGAAGAACGAAATTTGGCGAGCCAAGTGGGATTGGTGTACTGATCATTACCTGAAAGTATCATCAAGATTGGGTGAAAAAGTGTTCCTGAGATTTCAGGCAACTCGTAGTTTTTTGGAAGCTTGGCAGGCCCTTTCCATGAAAGTGATTCTCGCCAGTCTCTGCTTAGGGCTACATCAACAGCAAACAAACCATAGAGATAGAACTTGAAACTGCTTTATTGTGTCAAGTTTCAAAGAGCTAGCACAAACCGTGTTTGATTTAGAGTTCCAAATACATGTATCCCTATAGGAGAAAACACAGTGAAACCTCAAAATGAAACCGGGTACTGCCAACGAACGGTTTAACCTAGAAGAACGAAATTTGGTGAGCCAAGTGGGATTGGTGTACTGATCATTACCTGAAAGTATCATCAAGATTGGGTGAAAAAGTGTTCCTGAGATTTCAGGCCACTCATAGTTTTTTGGAAGCTTGGCAGGCCCTTTCCATGAAAGTGATTCTCACCAGTCTCTGCTTAGGGCTACATCAACAGCAAACAAACCATAGAGATAGAACTTGAAACTGCTTTATTGTGTCAAGTTTCAAAGAGCTAGCACAAACCGTGTTTGATTTAGAGTTCCAAATACATGTATCCCTATAGGAGAAAACACAGTGAAACCTCAAAATGAAACCGGTGACTGCCAACGAACGGTTTAACCTAGAAGAACGAAATTTGGCGAGCCAAGTGGGATTGGTGTACTCATCATTACCTGAACGTATCATCAAGATTGGGTGAAAAAGTGTTCCTGAGATTTCAGGCCACTCGTAGTTTTTTGGAAGCTTGGCAGGCCCTTTCCATGAAAGTGATTCTCGCCAGTCTCTGCTTAGGGCTACATCAACAGCAAACAAACCATAGAGATAGAACTTGAAACTGCTTTATTGTGTCAAGTTTCAAAGAGCTAGCACAAACCGTGTTTGATTTAGAGTTCCAAATACATGTATCCCTATAGGAGAAAACAGAGTGAAACCTCAAAGTGAAACCGGTTACTGCCAACGAACAGTTTAACCTAGAAGAACGAAATTTGGCGAGCCAAGTGGGATTGGTGTACTGATCATTACCTGAAAGTATCATCAAGATTGGGTGAAAAAGTGTTCCTGAGATTTCAGGCAACTCGTAGTTTTTTGGAAGCTTGGCAGGCCCTTTCCATGAAAGTGATTCTCGCCAGTCTCTGCTTAGGGCTACATCAACAGCAAACAAACCATAGAGATAGAACTTGAAACTGCTTTATTGTGTCAAGTTTCAAAGAGCTAGCACAAACCGTGTTTGATTTAGAGTTCCAAATACATGTATCCCTATAGGAGAAAACACAGTGAAACCTCAAAATGAAACCGGGTACTGCCAACGAACGGTTTAACCTAGAAGAACGAAATTTGGTGAGCCAAGTGGGATTGGTGTACTGATCATTACCTGAAAGTATCATCAAGATTGGGTGAAAAAGTGTTCCTGAGATTTCAGGCCACTCATAGTTTTTTGGAAGCTTGGCAGGCCCTTTCCATGAAAGTGATTCTCACCAGTCTCTGCTTAGGGCTACATCAACAGCAAACAAACCATAGAGATAGAACTTGAAACTGCTTTATTGTGTCAAGTTTCAAAGAGCTAGCACAAACCGTGTTTGATTTAGAGTTCCAAATACATGTATCCCTATAGGAGAAAACACAGTGAAACCTCAAAATGAAACCGGTTACTGCCAACGAACGGTTTAACCTAGAAGAACGAAATTTGGCGAGCCAAGTGGGATTGGTGTACTCATCATTACCTGAACGTATCATCAAGATTGGGTGAAAAAGTGTTCCTGAGATTTCAGGCCACTCGTAGTTTTTTGGAAGCTTGGCAGGCCCTTTCCATGAAAGTGATTCTCGCCAGTCTCTGCTTAGGGCTACATCAACAGCAAACAAACCATAGAGATAGAACTTGAAACTGCTTTATTGTGTCAAGTTTCAAAGAGCTAGCACAAACCGTGTTTGATTTAGAGTTCCAAATACATGTATCCCTATAGGAGAAAACAGAGTGAAACCTCAAAGTGAAACCGGTTACTGCCAACGAACAGTTTAACCTAGAAGAACGAAATTTGGCGAGCCAAGTGGGATTGGTGTACTGATCATTACCTGAAAGTATCATCAAGATTGGGTGAAAAAGTGTTCCTGAGATTTCAGGCAACTCGTAGTTTTTTGGAAGCTTGGCAGGCCCTTTCCATGAAAGTGATTCTCGCCAGTCTCTGCTTAGGGCTACATCAACAGCAAACAAACCATAGAGATAGAACTTGAAACTGCTTTATTGTGTCAAGTTTCAAAGAGCTAGCACAAACCGTGTTTGATTTAGAGTTCCAAATACATGTATCCCTATAGGAGAAAACACAGTGAAACCTCAAAATGAAACCGGTTACTGCCAACGAACGGTTTAACCTAGAAGAACGAAATTTGGTGAGCCAAGTGGGATTGGTGTACTCATCATTACCTGAAAGTATCATCAAGATTGGGTGAAAAAGTGTTCCTGAGATTTCAGGCCACTCATAGTTTTTTGGAAGCTTGGCAGGCCCTTTCCATGAAAGTGATTCTCACCAGTCTCTGCTTAGGGCTACATCAACAGCAAACAAACCATAGAGATAGAACTTGAAACTGCTTTATTGTGTCAAGTTTCAAAGAGCTAGCACAAACCGTGTTTGATTTAGAGTTCCAAATACATGTATCCCTATAGGAGAAAACAGAGTGAAACCTCAAAGTGAAACCGGTTACTGCCAACGAACGGTTGAACCTAGAAGAACGAAATTTGGCGAGCCAAGTGGGATTGGTGTACTGATCATTACCGGAAAGTATCATCAAGATTGGGTGAAAAAGTGTTCCTGAGATTTCAGGCCACTCGTAGTTTTTTGGAAGCTTGGCAGGCCCTTTCCATGAAAGTGATTCTCGCCAGTCTCTGCTTAGGGCTACATCAACAGCAAACAAACCATAGAGATAGAACTTGAAACTGCTTTATTGTGTCAAGTTTCAAAGAGCTAGCACAAACCGTGTTTGATTTAGAGTTCCAAATACATGTATCCCTATAGGAGAAAACAGAGTGAAACCTCAAAATGAAACCGGTTACTGCCAACGAACGGTTTAACCTAGAAGAACGAAATTTGGCGAGCCAAGTGGGATTGGTGTACTGATCATTACCTGAAAGTTTCATCAAGATTGGGTGAAAAAGTGTGTGCTGAGATTTCAGGCAACTCGTAGTTTTTTGGAAGCTTGGCAGGCCCTTTCCATGAAAGTGATTCTCGCCAGTCTCTGCTTAGGGCTACATCAACAGCAAACAAACCATAGAGATAGAACTTGAAACTGCTTTATTGTGTCAAGTTTCAAAAAGCTAGCACAAACCGTGTTTGATTTAGAGTTCCAAATACATGTATCCCTATAGGAGAAAACAGAGTGAAACCTCAAAATGAAACCGGTTACTGCCAACGAACGGTTTAACCTAGAAGAACGAAATTTGGCGAGCCAAGTGGGATTGGTGTACTGATAATTACCTGAAAGTATCATCAAGATTGGGTGAAAAAGTGTTCCTGAGATTTCAGGCAACTCGTAGTTTTTTGGAAGCTTGGCAGGCCCTTTCCATGAAAGTGATTCTCGCCAGTCTCTGCTTAGGGCTACATCAACAGCCAACAAACCATAGAAATAGAACTTGAAACTGCTTTATTGTGTCAAGTTTCAAAGAGCTAGCACAAACCGTGTTTGATTTAGAGTTCCAAATACATGTATCCCTATAGGAGAAAACAGAGTGAAACCTCAAAATGAAACCGGTTACTGCCAACGAACGGTTTAACCTAGAAGAACGAAATTTGGCGAGCCAAGTGGGATTGGTGTACAGATCATTACCTGAAAGTTTCATCAAGATTGGGTGAAAGAGTGTGTGCTGAGATTTCAGGCAACTCGTAGTTTTTTGGAAGCTTGGCAGGCCCTTTCCATGAAAGTGATTCTCGCCAGTCTCTGCTTAGGGCTACATCAACAGCCAACAAACCATAGAGATAGAACTTGAAACTCCTTTATTGTGTCAAGTTTCAAAGAGCTAGCACAAACCGTGTTTGATTTAGAGTTCCAAATACATGTATCCCTATAGGAGAAAACAGAGTGAAACCTCAAAATGAAACCGGTTACTGCCAACGAACGGTTTAACCTAGAAGAACGAAATTTGGCGAGCCAAGTGGGATTGGTGTACAGATCATTACCTGAAAGTTTCATCAAGATTGGGTGAAAGAGTGTGTGCTGAGATTTCAGGCAACTCGTAGTTTTTTGGAAGCTTGGCAGGCCCTTTCCATGAAAGTGATTCTCGCCAGTCTCTGCTTAGGGCTACATCAACAGCAAACAAACCATAAAGATAGAACTTGAAACTGCTTTATTGTGTCAAGTTTCAAAGAGCTAGCACAAACCGTGTTTGATTTAGAGTTCCAAATACATGTATCCCTATAGGAGAAAACTGAGTGAAACCTCAAAATGAAACCGGTTACTGCCAACGAACGGTTTAACCTAGAAGAACGAAATTTGGCGAGCCAAGTGGGATTGGTGTACTGATCATTACCTGAAATTTTCATCAAGATTGGTGTGAAAAAGTGTTTGCTGAGATTTCAGGCCACTCGTAGTTTTTTGGAAGCTTGGCAGGCCCTTTCCATGAAAGTGATTCTCGCCAGTCTCTGCTTAGGGCTACATCAACAGCAAACAAACCATAGAGATAGAACTTGAAACTGCTTTATTGTGTCAAGTTTCAAAGAGCTAGCACAAACCGTGTTTGATTTAGAGTTCCAAATACATGTATCCCTATAGGAGAAAACAGAGTGAAACCTCAAAATGAAACCGGTTACTGCCAACGAACGGTTTAACCTAGAAGAACGAAATTTGGCGAGCCAAGTGGGATTGGTGTACTGATCATTACCTGAAAGTATCATCAAGATTGGGTGAAAAAGTGTTCCTGAGATTTCAGGCAACTCGTAGTTTTTTGGAAGCTTGGCAGGCCCTTTCCATGAAAGTGATTCTCGCCAGTCTCTGCTTAGGGCTACATCAACAGCCAACAAACCATAGAGATAGAACTTGAAACTGCTTTATTGTGTCAAGTTTCAAAGAGCTAGCACAAACCGTGTTTGATTTAGAGTTCCAAATACATGTATCCCTATAGGAGAAAACAGAGTGAAACCTCAAAATGAAACCGGTTACTGCCAACGAACGGTTTAACCTAGAAGAACGAAATTTGGCGAGCCAAGTGGGATTGGTGTACAGATCATTACCTGAAAGTTTCATCAAGATTGGGTGAAAGAGTGTGTGCTGAGATTTCAGGCAACTCGTAGTTTTTTGGAAGCTTGGCAGGCCCTTTCCATGAAAGTGATTCTCGCCAGTCTCTGCTTAGGGCTACATCAACAGCAAACAAACCATAAAGATAGAACTTGAAACTGCTTTATTGTGTCAAGTTTCAAAGAGCTAGCACAAACCGTGTTTGATTTAGAGTTACAAATACATGTATCCCTATAGGAGAAAACAGAGTGAAACCTCAAAATGAAACCGGTTACTGCCAACGAACGGTTTAACCTAGAAGAACGAAATTTGGCGAGCCAAGTGGGATTGGTGTACAGATCATTACCTGAAATTTTCATCAAGATTGGGTGAAAAAGTGTTTGCTGAGATTTCAGGCAACTCGTAGTTTTTTGGAAGCTTGGCAGGCCCTTTCCATGAAAGTGATTCTCGCCAGTCTCTGCTTAGGGCTACATCAACAGCAAACAAACCATAGAGATAGAACTTGAAACTGCTTTATTGTGTCAAGTTTCAAAGAGCTAGCACAAACCGTGTTTGATTTAGAGTTCCAAATACATGTATCCCTATAGGAGAAAACAGAGTGAAACCTCAAAATGAAACCGGTTACTGCCAACGAACGGTTTAACCTAGAAGAACGAAATTTGGCGAGCCAAGTGGGATTGGTGTACTGATCATTACCTGAATGTATCATGAAGATTGGGTGAAAAAGTGTGTGCTGAGATTTCAGGCAACTCGTAGTTTTTTGGAAGCTTGGCAGGCCCTTTCCATGAAAGTGATTCTCGCCAGTCTCTGCTTAGGGCTACATCAACAGCCAACAAACCATAGAGATAGAACTTGAAACTGCTTTATTGTGTCAAGTTTCAAAGAGCTAGCACAAACCGTGTTTGATTTAGAGTTCCAAATACATGTATCCCTATAGGAGAAAACAGAGTGAAACCTCAAAATGAAACCGGTTACTGCCAACGAACGGTTTAACCTAGAAGAACGAAATTTGGCGAGCCAAGTGGGATTGGTGTACTGATCATTACCTGAAAGTTTCATCAAGATTGGGTGAAAGAGTGTGTGCTGAGATTTCAGGCAACTCGTAGTTTTTTGGAAGCTTGGCAGGCCCTTTCCATGAAAGTGATTCTCGCCAGTCTCTGCTTAGGGCTACATCAACAGCAAACAAACCATAAAGATAGAACTTGAAACTGCTTTATTGTGTCAAGTTTCAAAGAGCTAGCACAAACCGTGTTTGATTTAGAGTTCCAAATACATGTATCCCTATAGGAGAAAACTGAGTGAAACCTCAAAATGAAACCGGTTACTGCCAACGAACGGTTTAACCTAGAAGAACGAAATATGGCGAGCCAAGAGGGATTGGTGTACTGATCATTACCTGAAAGTTTCATCAAGATTGAGAGAAAAAGTGTGTGCTGAGATTTCAGGCAACTCGTAGTTTTTTGGAAGCTTGGCAGTCCCTTTCCATGAATGTGATTCTCGCCAGTCTCTGCTTAGGGCTACATCAACAGCACACAAACCATAGAGATAGAACTTGAAACTGCTTTATTGTGTCAAGTTTCAAAGAGCTAGCACAAACCGTGTTTGATTTAGAGTTCCAAATACATGTATCCCTATAGGAGAAAACAGAGTGAAACCTCAAAATGAAACCGGTTACTGCCAACGAACGGTTTAACCTAGAAGAACGAAATTTGGCGAGCCAAGTGGGATTGGTGTACTGACCATTACCTGAAAGTATCATCAAGATTGGGTGAAAAAGTGTTCCTGAGATTTCAGGCCACTCGTAGTTTTTTGGAAGCTTGGCAGGCCCTTTCCATGAAAGTGATTCTCGCCAGTCTCTGCTTAGGGCTACATCAACAGCAAACAAACCATAGAGATAGAACTTGAAAATGCTTTATTGTGTCAAGTTTCAAAGAGCTAGCACAAACCGTGTTTGATTTAGAGTTCCAAATACATGTATCCCTATAGGAGAAAACAGAGTGAAACCTCAAAATGAAACCGGTTACTGCCAAGGAACGGTTTAACCTAGAAGAACGAAATTTGGCGAGCCAAGAGGGATTGGTGTACTGATCATTACCTGAAAGTATCATCAAGATTGGGTGAAAAAGTGTTCCTGAGATTTCAGGCCACTCGTAGTTTTTTGGAAGCTTGGCAGGCCCTTTCCATGAAAGTGATTCTCGCCAGTCTCTGCTTAGGGCTACATCAACAGCCAACAAACCATAGAGATAGAACTTGAAACTGCTTTATTGTGTCAAGTTTCAAAGAGCTAGCACAAACCGTGTTTGATTTAGAGTTCCAAATACATGTATCCCTATGGGAGAAAACAGAGTGAAACCTCAAAATGAAACCGGTTACTGCCAACGAACGGTTTAACCTAGAAGAACGAAATTTGGCGAGCCATGTGGGATTCGTGTACTGATCATTACCTGAAAGTATCATCAAGATTGGGTGAAAAAGTGTGTGCTGAGATTTCAGGCAACTCGTAGTTTTTTGGAAGCTTGGCAGGCCCTTTCCATGAAAGTGATTCTCGCCAGTCTCTGCTTAGGGCTACATCAACAGCAAACAAACCATAGAGATAGAACTTGAAACTGCTTTATTGTGTCAAGTTTCAAAGAGCTAGCAAAAACCGTGTTTGATTTAGAGTTCCAAATACATGTATCCCTATAGGAGAAAACAGAGTGAAACCTCAAAATGAAACCGGTTACTGCCAACGAACGGTTTAACCTAGAAGAATGAAATTTGGCGAGCCAAGTGGGATTGGTGTACTGATCATTACCTGAAAGTTTCATCAAGATTGGGTGAAAAAGTGTGTGCTGAGATTTCAGGCAACTCGTAGTTTTTTGGAAGCCTGGCAGGCCCTTTCCATGAAAGTGATTCTCGCCAGTCTCTGCTTAGGGCTACATCAACAGCAAACAAACCATAGAGATAGAACTTGAAACTGCTTTATTGTGTCAAGTTTCAAAGAGCTAGCAAAAACCGTGTTTCATTTAGAGTTCCAAATACATGTATCCCTATAGGAGAAAACAGAGTGAAACCTCAAAATGAAACCGGTTACTGCCAATGAACGGTTTAACCTAGAAGACAAAATTTGGCGAGCCATGTGGGATTGGTGTACTGATCATTACCTGAAAGTATCATCAAGATTGGGTGAAAAGGTGTTCCTGAGATTTCAGGCCACTCGTAGTTTTTTGGAAGCTTGGCAGGCCCTTTCCATGACAGTGATTCTCGCCAGTCTCTGCTTAGGGCTACATCAACAGCAAACAAACCATAGAGATAGAACTTGAAACTGCTTTATTTTGTCAAGTTTCAAAGAGCTAGCACAAACCGTGTTTGATTTAGAGTTCCAAATACATGTATCCCTATAGGAGAAAACAGAGTGAAACCTCAAAATGAAACCGGTTACTGCCAACGAACGGTTTAACCTAGAAGAACGAAATATGGCGAGCCAAGAGGGATTGGTGTACTGATCATTACCTGAAAGTTTCATCAAGATTGGGTGAAAAAGTGTGTGCTGAGATTTCAGGCAACTCGTAGTTTTTTGGAAGCTTGGCAGTCCCTTTCCATGAATGTGATTCTCGCCAGTCTCTGCTTAGGGCTACATCAACAGCAAACAAACCAGAGAGATAGAACTTGAAACTGCTTTATTGTGTCAAGTTTCAAAGAGCTAGCACAAACCGTGTTTGATTTAGAGTTCCAAATACATGTATCCCTATAGGAGAAAACAGAGTGAAACCTCAAAATGAAACCGGTTACTGCCAACGAACGGTTTAACCTAGAAGAACGAAATATGGCGAGCCAAGAGGGATTGGTGTACTGATCATTACCTGAAAGTTTCATCAAGATTGGGTGAAAAAGTGTGTGCTGTGATTTCAGGGAACTCGTAGTTTTTTGGAAGCTTGGCAGGCCCTTTCCATGAATGTGATTCTCGCCAGTCTCTGCTTAGGGCTACATCAACAGCAAACAAACCATAGAGATAGAACTTGAAACTGCTTTATTGTGTCAAGTTTCAAAGAGCTAGCACAAACCGTGTTTGATTTAGAGTTCCAAATACATGTATCCCTATTGGAGAAAAACAGAGTGAAACCTCAAAATGAAACCGGTTACTGCCAAGGAACGGTTTAACCTAGAAGAACGAAATTTGGCGAGCCAAATGGGATTGGTGTACTGATCATTACCTGAAAGTATCATCAAGATTGGGTGAAAAAGTGTTCCTGAGATTTCAGGCCACTCGTAGTTTTTTGGAAGCTTGGCAGGCCCTTTCCATGAAAGTGATTCTCGCCAGTCTCTGCTTAGGGCTACATCAACAGCAAACAAACCATAGAGATAGAACTTGAAACTGCTTTATTGTGTCAAGTTTCAAAGAGCTAGCACAAACCGTGTTTGATTTAGAGTTACAAATACATGTATCCCTATAGGAGAAAACAGAGTGAAACCTCAAAATGAAACCGGTTACTGCCAACGAACGGTTTAACCTAGAAGAACGAAATTTGGCGAGCCAAGTGGGATTGGTGTACTGATCATTACCTGAAAGTATCATCAAGATTGGGTGAAAAAGTGTTCCTGAGATTTCAGGCAACTCGTAGTTTTTTGGAAGCTTGGCAGGCCCTTTCCATGAAAGTGATTCTCGCCAGTCTCTGCTTAGGGCTACATCAACAGCAAACAAACCATAGAGATAGAACTTGAAACTGCTTTATTGTGTCAAGTTTCAAAGAGCTAGCACAAACCGTGTTTGATTTAGAGTTC
>NW_027524695.1:0-29151 GCF_052094955.1 Ictidomys tridecemlineatus
TATCCCTATAGGAGAAAACAGAGTGAAACCTCATAATGAAACCGGTTACTGACAACGAACGGTTTAACCTAGAAGAACGAAATTTGGCGAGCCAAGTGGGATTGGTGTACTGATCATTACCTGAATGTTTCATCAAGATTGGGTGAAAAAGTGTGTGCTGAGATTTCAGGCAACTCGTAGTTTTTTGGAAGCTTGGCTGGCCCTTTACATGAAAGTGATTCTCGCCAGTCTCTGCTTAGGGCTACATCAACAGCAAACAAACCATAGAGATAGAACTTGAAACTGCTTTATTGTGTCAAGTTTCAAAGAGCTAGCACAAACCGTGTTTGATTTAGAGTTCCAAATACTTGTATCCCTATAGGAGAAAACAGAGTGAAACCTCAAAATGAAACCTTTTACTGCCAACGAACGGTTTAACCTAGAAGAACGAAATTTGGCGAGCCAAGTGGGATTGGTGTACTGATCATTACCTGAATGTTTCATCAAGATTGGGTGAAAAAGTGTGTGCTGAGATTTCAGGCAACTCGTAGTTTTTTGGAAGCTTGGCAGGCCCTTTCCATGAAAGTGATTCTCGCCAGTCTCTGCTTAGGGCTACATCAACAGCAAACAAACCATAGAGATAGAACTTGAAACTGCTTTTTTGTGTCAAGTTTCAAAGAGCTAGCAAAAACCGTGTTTGATTTAGAGTTCCAAATACATGTATCCCTATAGGAGAAAACAGAGTGAAACCTCAAAATGAAACCGGTTACAGCCAAGGAACGGTTTAACCTAGAAGAAGGAAATTTGGCGAGCCAAGTGGGATTGGTGTACTGATCATTACCTGAAAGTTTCATCATGATTGGGTGAAAAAGTGTTTGCTGAGATTTAAGGCAACTCGTAGTTTTTTGGAAGATTGGCAGGCCCTTTCCATGAAAGTGATTCTCGCCAGTCTTTGCTTAGGGCTACATCAACAGCAAACAAACCATAGAGAGAGAACTTGAAACTGCTTTATTCTGTCACGTTTCAAAGAGCTAGCACAAACCGTCTTTGATTTAGAGTTCCAAATACATGTATCCCTATAGGAGAAAACAGAGTGAAACCTCATAATGAAACCGGTTACTGACAACGAACGGTTTAACCTAGAAGAAGGAAATTTGGCGAGCCAAGTGGGATTGGTGTACTGATCATTACCTGAAAGTTTCATCAAGATTGGGTGAAAAAGTGTGTGCTGAGATTTCAGGTAACTCGTAGTTTTTTGGAAGCTTGGCAGGTCCTTTCCATGAAAGTGGTTCTCACCAGTCTCTGCTTAGGGCTACATCAACAGCAAACAAACCATAGAGATAGAACTTGAAACTGCTTTATTGTGTCAAGTTTCAAAGAGCTAGCACAAACCGTATTTGATTTAGAGTTCCAAATACATGTATCCCTATAGGAGAAAACAGAGTGAAACCTCATAATGAAACCGGTTACTGACAACGAACGGTTTAACCTAGAAGAACGAAATTTGGCGAGCCAAGTGGGATTGGTGTACTGATCATTACCTGAATGTTTCATCAAGATTGGGTGAAAAAGTGTGTGCTGAGATTTCAGGCAACTCGTAGTTTTTTGGAAGCTTGGCTGGCCCTTTACATGAAAGTGATTCTCGCCAGTCTCTGCTTAGGGCTACATCAACAGCAAACAAACCATAGAGATAGAACTTGAAACTGCTTTATTGTGTCAAGTTTCAAAGAGCTAGCACAAACCGTGTTTGATTTAGAGTTCCAAATACATGTATCCCTATAGGAGAAAACAGAGTGAAACCTCAAAATGAAACCTTTTACTGCCAACGAACGGTTTAACCTAGAAGAACGAAATTTGGCGAGCCAAGTGGGATTGGTGTACTGATCATTACCTGAATGTTTCATCAAGATTGGGTGAAAAAGTGTGTGCTGAGATTTCAGGCAACTCGTAGTTTTTTGGAAGCTTGGCAGGCCCTTTCCATGAAAGTGATTCTCGCCAGTCTCTGCTTAGGGCTACATCAACAGCAAACAAACCATAGAGATAGAACTTGAAACTGCTTTTTTGTGTCAAGTTTCAAAGAGCTAGCAAAAACCGTGTTTGATTTAGAGTTCCAAATACATGTATCCCTATAGGAGAAAACACAGTGAAACCTCAAAATGAAACCGGTTACTGCCAACGAACGGTTTAACCTAGAAGAACGAAATTTGGCGAGCCAAGTGGGATTGGTGTACTGATCATTACCTGAAAGTATCATCAAGATTGGGTGAAAAAGTGTTTGCTGAGATTTCAGGCAACTCGTAGTTTTTTGAAATCTTGGCAGGCCCTTTCCATGAAAGTGATTCTCGCCAGTCTCTGCTTAGCACTACATCAACAGCAAACAAACCATAGAGATAGAACTTGAAACTGCTTTATTGTGTCAAGTTTCAAAGAGCTAGCACAAACCGTGTTTGATTTAGAGTTCCAAATACACGTATCCCTATAGGAGAAAACAGAGTGAAACCTCAAAATGAAACCGGTTACTGCCAACGAACGGTTTAACCTAGAAGAACGAAATTTGGCGAGCCAAGTGGGATTGGTGTACTGATCATTACCTGAAAGTTTCATCAAGATTGGGTGAAAAAGTGTGTGCTGAGATTTCAGGAACTCGTAGTTTTTTGGAAGCTTGGCAGGCCCTTTCCATGAAAGTGATTCTCACCAGTCTCTGCTTAGGGCTACATCAACAGCAAACAAACTATAGAGATAGAACTTGAAACTGCTTTATTGTGTCAAGTTTCAAAGAGCTAGCACAAACCGTGTTTGATTTAGAGTTCCAAATACACGTATCCCTATAGGAGAAAACAGAGTGAAACCTCAAAATGAAACCGGTTACTGCCAACGAACGGTTTAACCTAGAAGAACGAAATTTGGCGAGCCAAGTGGGATTGGTGTACTGATCATTACCTGAATGTTTCATCAAGATTGGGTGAAAAAGTGTGTGCTGAGATTTCAGGCAACTCGTAGTTTTTTGGAAGCTTGGCAGGCCTTTTCCATGAAAGTGATTCTCGCCAGTCTCTGCTTAGGCCTACATCAACAGCAAACAAACCATAGAGATAGAACTTGAAACTGCTTTATTGTGTCAAGTTTCAAAGAGCTAGCACAAACCGTGTTTGATTTAGAGTTCCAAATACATGTATCCCTATAGGAGAAAACAGAGTGAAACCTCAAAATGAAACCGGTTACTGCCAACGAACGGTTTAACCTAGAAGAACGAAATTTGGCGAGCCAAGTGGGATTGGTGTACTGATCATTACCTGAAATTTTCATCAAGATTGGGTGAAAAAGTGTGTGCTGAGATTTCAGGCAACTCGTAGTTTTTTGGAAGCTTGGCAGGCCCTTTCCATGAAAGTGATTCTCACCAGTCTCTGCTTAGGGCTACATCAACAGCAAACAAAGTATAGAGATAGAACTTGAAACTGCTTTATTGTGTCAAGTTTCAAAGAGCTAGCACAAACCGTGTTTGATTTAGAGTTCCAAATACATGTATCCCTATAGGAGAAAACAGAGTGAAACCTCAAAATGAAACCGGTTACTGCCAAGGAACGGTTTAACCTAGAAGAACGAAATTTGGCGAGCCAAGTGGGATTGGTGTACTGATCATTACCTGAAAGTTTCATCAAGATTGGGTGAAAAAGTGTTTGCTGAGATTTCAGGCAACTCGTAGTTTTTTGAAATCTTGGCAGGCCCTTTCCATGAATTATTCTCGCCAGTCTCTGCTTGGGCTATATCAACAGCAAACAAACCATAGAGATAGAACTTGAAACTGCTTTATTGTGTCAAGTTTCAAAGAGCTAGCACAAACCGTGTTTGATTTAGAGTTCCAAATACATGTATCCCTATAGGAGAAAACAGAGTGAAACCTCAAAATGAAACCGGTTACAGCCAAGGAACGGTTTAACCTAGAAGAACTAAATTTGGCGATCCAAGTGGGATTGGTGTACTGATCATTACCTGAAAGTTTCATCATGATTGGGTGAAAAAGTGTTTGCTGAGATTTAAGGCAACTCGTAGTTTTTTGGAAGATTGGCAGGCCCTTTCCATGAAAGTGATTCTCGCCAGTCTCCGCTTAGGGCTACATCAACAGCAAACAAACCATAGACATAGAACTTGAAACTCCTTTATTGTGTCATGTTTCAAAGAGCTAGCACAAACCGTGTTTGATTTAGAGTTCCAAATACATGTATCCCTATAGGAGAAAACAGAGTGAAACCTCAAAAAGAAACCGGTTACTGCCAACGAACGGTTTAACCTAGAAGAACGAAATTTGGCGAGCCAAGTGGGATTGGTGTACTGATCATGAACTGAAAGTTTCATCAAGATTGGGTGAAAAAGTGTGTGCTGAGATTTCAGGCAACTCGTAGTTTTTTGGAAGCTTGGCAGGCCCTTTCCATGAAAGTGATTCTCGCCAGTCTTTGCTTAGGGCTACATCAACAGCAAACAAACCATAGAGAGAGAACTTGAAAGTGCTTTATTGTGTCACGTTTCAAAGAGCTAGCACAAACCGTCTTTGATTTAGAGTTCCAAATACATGTATCCCTATAGGAGAAAACAGAGTGAAACCTCATAATGAAACCGGTTACTGACAACAAACGGTTTAACCTAGAAGAAGGAAATTTGGCGAGCCAAGTGGGATTGGTGTACTGATCATTACCTGAAAGTTTCATCAAGATTGGGTGAAAAAGTGTGTGCTGAGATTTCAGGTAACTCGTAGTTTTTTGGAAGCTTGGCAGGTCCTTTCCATGAAAGTGGTTCTCACCAGTCTCTGCTTAGGGCTACATCAACAGCAAACAAACCATAGAGATAGAACTTGAAACTGCTTTATTGTGTCAAGTTTCAAAGAGCTAGCACAAACCGTATTTGATTTAGAGTTCCAAATACATGTATCCCTATAGGAGAAAACAGAGTGAAACCTCAAAATGAAACCGGTTACTGACAACGAACGGTTTAACCTAGAAGAACGAAATTTGGCGAGCCAAGTGGGATTGGTGTACTGATCATTACCTGAATGTTTCATCAAGATTGGGTGAAAAAGTGTGTGCTGAGATTTCAGGCAACTCGTAGTTTTTTGGAAGCTTGGCAGGCCCTTTCCATGAAAGTGATTCTCGCCAGTCTCTGCTTAGGGCTACATCAACAGCAAACAAACCATAGAGATAGAACTTGAAACTGCTTTTTTGTGTCAAGTTTCAAAGAGCTAGCAAAACCGTGTTTGATTTAGAGTTCCAAATACATGTATCCCTATAGGTGAAAACACAGTGAAACCTCAAAATGAAACCCGTTACTGCCAACGAACGGTTTAACCTAGAAGAACGAAATTTGGCGAGCCAAGTGGGATTGGTGTACTGATCATTACCTGAAAGTTTCATCAAGATTGGGTGAAAAAGTGTGTGCTGAGATTTCAGGAACTCGTAGTTTTTTGGAAGCTTGGCAGGCCCTTTCCATGAAAGTGATTCTCACCAGTCTCTGCTTAGGGCTACATCAACAGCAAACAAACTATAGAGATAGAACTTGAAACTGCTTTATTGTGTCAAGTTTCAAAGAGCTAGCACAAACCGTGTTTGATTTAGAGTTCCAAATACACGTATCCCTATAGGAGAAAACAGAGTGAAACCTCAAAATGAAACCGGTTACTGCCAACGAACGGTTTAACCTAGAAGAACGAATTTGGCGAGCCAAGTGGGATTGGTGTACTGATCATTTCCTGAATGTTTCATCAAGATTGGGTGAAAAAGTGTGTGCTGAGATTTCAGGCACTCGTAGTTTTTTGGAAGCTTGGCAGGCCTTTTCCATGAAAGTGATTCTCGCCAGTCTCTGCTTAGGCCTACATCAACAGCAAACAAACCATAGAGATAGAACTTGAAACTGCTTTATTGTGTCAAGTTTCAAAGAGCTAGCACAAACCGTGTTTGATTTAGAGTTCCAAATACATGTATCCCTATAGGAGAAAACAGAGTGAAACCTCAAAATGAAACCGGATACTGTCAACGAACGGTTTAACCTAGAAGAACGAAATTTGGCGAGCCAAGTGGGATTGGTGTACTGATCATTACCTGAAATTTTCATCAAGATTGGGTGAAAAAGTGTGTGCTGAGATTTCAGGCAACTCGTAGTTTTTTGGAAGCTTGGCAGGCCCTTTCCATGAAAGTGATTCTCACCAGTCTCTGCTTAGGGCTACATCAACAGCAAACAAAGTATAGAGATAGAACTTGAAACTGCTTTATTGTGTCAAGTTTCAAAGAGCTAGCACAAACCGTGTTTGATTTAGAGTTCCAAATACATGTATCCCTATAGGAGAAAACAGAGTGAAACCTCAAAATGAAACCGGTTACTGCCAAGGAACGGTTTAACCTAGAAGAACGAAATTTGGCGAGCCAAGTGGGATTGGTGTACTGATCATTACCTGAAAGTTTCATCAAGATTGGGTGAAAAAGTGTTTGCTGAGATTTAAGGCAACTCGTAGTTTTTTGGAAGCTTGGCAGGCCCTTTCCATGAAAGTGATTCTCGCCAGTCTCCGCTTAGGGTACATCAACAGCAAACAAACCATAGAGATAGAACTTGAAACTGCTTTGTTGTGTCAAGTTTCAAAGAGCTAGCACAAAGCGGGTTTGATTTAGAGTTCCAAATACATGTATCCCTATAGGAGAAAACAGAGTGAAACCTCAAATGAAACCGGTTACTGCCAACGAACGGTTTAACCTAGAAGAACGAAATTTGGCGAGCCAAGTGGGATTGGTGTACTGATCATTACCTGAATGTTTCATCAAGATTGGGTGAAAAAGTGTGTGCTGAGATTTCAGGAAACTCGTAGTTTTTTGGAAGCTTGGCAGGCCCTTTCCATGAAAGTGATTCTCGCCAGTCTCTGCTTAGGGCTACATCAACAGCAAACAAACCATAGAGATAGAACTTGAAACTGCTTTATTTTGTCAAGTTTCAAAGAGCTAGCACAAACCGTGTTTGATTTAGAGTTCCAAATACATGTATCCCTATAGGAGAAAACACAGTGAAACCTCAAAATGAAACCGGTTACTGCCAACGAACGGTTTAACCTAGAAGAACGAAATTTGGCGAGCCAAGTGGGATTGGTGTACTGATCATTACCTGAAAGTTTCATCAAGATTGGGTGAAAAAGTGTGTGCTGAGATTTCAGGCAACTCGTAGTTTTTTGGAAGCTTGGCAGGCCCTTTCCATGAAAGTGATTCTCACCAGTCTCTGCTTAGGGCTACATCAACAGCAAACAAACTATATAGATAATAGAACTTGAAACTGCTTTATTGTGTCAAGTTTCAAAGAGCTAGCACAAACCGTGTTTGATTTAGAGTTCCAAATACACGTATCCCTATAGGAGAAAACAGAGTGAAACCTCAAAATGAAACCGGTTACTGCCAACGAACGGTTTAACCTAGAAGAACGAAATTTGGCGAGCCAAGTGGGATTGGTGTACTGATCATTACCTGAAAGTTTCATCAAGATTGGGTGAAAAAGTGTTTGCTGAGATTTCAGGCAACTCGTAGTTTTTTGGAAGCTTGGCAGGTCCTTTCCATGAAAGTGATTCTCGCCAGTCTCTGCTTAGGGCTACATCAACAGCAAACAAACCATAGAGATAGAACTTGAAACTGCTTTGTTGTGTCAAGTTTCAAAGAGCTAGCACAATCCGTGTTTGATTTAGAGTTCCAAATACATGTATCCCTATAGGAGAAAACACAGTGAAACCTCAAAATGAAACCGGTTACTGCCAACGAACGGTTTAACCTAGAAGAACGAAATTTGGCGAGCCAACTGGGATTGGTGTACTGATCATTACCTGAAAGTTTTATCAAGATTGGGTGAAAAAGTGTGTGCTGAGATTTCAGGAACTCGTAGTTTTTTGGAAGCTTGGCAGGCCCTTTCCATGAAAGTGATTCTCACCAGTCTCTGCTTAGGGCTACATCAACAGCAAACAAACTATAGAGATAGAACTTGAAACTGCTTTATTGTGTCAAGTTTCAAAGAGCTAGCACAAACCGTGTTTGATTTAGAGTTCCATATACACGTATCCCTATAGGAGAAAACAGAGTGAAACCTCAAAATGAAACCGGTTACTGCCAATGAACGGTTTAACCTAGAAGAACGAAATTTGGCGAGCCAAGTGGGATTGGTGTACTGATCATTACCTGAATGTTTCATCAAGATTGGGTGAAAAAGTGTGTGCTGAGATTTCAGGCAACTCGTAGTTTTTTGGAAGCTTGGCAGGCCCTTTCCATGAAAGTGATTCTCGCCAGTCTCTGCTTAGGCCTACATCAACAGCAAACAAACCATAGAGATAGAACTTGAAACTGCTTTATTGTGTCAAGTTTCAAAGAGCTAGCACAAACAGGGTTTGATTTAGAGTTCCAAATACATGTATCCCTATTGGAGAAAACAGAGTGAAACCTCAAAATGAAACCGGTTACTGCCAACGAACGGTTTAACCTAGAAGAACGAAATTTGGCGAGCCAAGTGGGATTGGTGTACTGATCATTACCTGAAAGTTTCATCAAGATTGGGTGAAAAAGTGTTTGCTGAGATTTAAGGCAACTCGTAGTTTTTTGGAAGCTTGGCAGGCCCTTTCCATGAAAGTGATTCTCGTCAGTCTCCGCTAAGGGTACATCAACAGCAAACAAACCATAGAGATAGAACTTGAAACTGCTTTGTTGTGTCAAGTTTCAAAGAGCTAGCACAAACCGGGTTTGATTTAGGGATCCAAATACATGTATCCCTATAGGAGAAAACAGAGTGAAACCTCAAAATGAAACCGGTTACTGCCAACGAACGGTTTAACCTAGAAGAACGAAATTTGGCGAGCCAAGTGGGATTGGTGTACTGATCATTACCTGAATGTTTCATCAAGATTGGGTGAAAAAGTGTGTGCTGAGATTTCAGGCAACTCGTAGTTTTTTGGAAGCTTGGCAGGCCCTTTCCATGAAAGTGATTCTCGCCAGTCTCTGCTTAGGCCTACTTCAACAGCAAACAAAGTATAGAGATAGAACTTGAAACTGCTTTATTGTGTCAAGTTTCAAAGAGCTAGCACAAACCGTGTTTGATTTAGAGTTCCAAATACATGTATCCCTATAGGAGAAAACAGAGTGAAACCTCAAAATGAAACCGGTTACTGCCA
Source organism: Ictidomys tridecemlineatus (assembly GCF_052094955.1). NCBI lineage: Eukaryota > Metazoa > Chordata > Mammalia > Rodentia > Sciuridae > Ictidomys > Ictidomys tridecemlineatus. Next base: position 9,146 of record NW_027524695.1, read on the forward strand.
AGGAACGGTTTAACCTAGAAGAACGAAATTTGGCGAGCCAAGTGGGATTGGTGTACTGATCATTACCTGAAAGTTTCATCAAGATTGGGTGAAAAAGTGTGTGCTGAGATTTAAGGCAACTCGTAGTTTTTTGGAAGCTTGGCAGGCCCTTTCCATGAAAGTGATTCTCGCCAGTCTCCGCTTAGGGCTACATCAACAGCAAACAAACCATAGAGATAGAACTTGAAACTGCTTTGTTGTGTCAAGTTTCAAAGAGCTAGCACAAACAGGGTTTGATTTAGAGTTCCAAATACATGTATCCCTATTGGAGAAAACAGAGTGAAACCTCAAAATGAAACCGGTTACTGCCAACGAACGGTTTAACCTAGAAGAACGAAATTTGGCGAGCCAAGTGGGATTGGTGTACTGATCATTACCTGAATGTTTCATCAAGATTGGGTGAAAAAGTGTGTGCTGAGATTTCAGGCAACTCGTAGTTTTTTGGAAGCTTGGCAGGCCCTTTCCATGAAAGTGATTCTCGTCAGTCTCCGCTTAGGGTACATCAACAGCAAACAAACCATAGAGATAGAACTTGAAACTGCTTTGTTGTGTCAAGTTTCAAAGAGCTAGCACAAACCTGGTTTGATTTAGAGTTCCAAATACATGTATCCCTATAGGAGAAAACAGAGTGAAACCTCAAAATGAAACCGGTTACTGCCAACGAACGGTTTAACCTAGAAGAATGAAATTTGGCGAGCCAAGTGGGATTGGTGTACTGATCATTACCTGAATGTTTCATCAAGATTGGGTGAAAAAGTGTGTGCTGAGTTTTCAGGCAACTCGTAGTTTTTTGGAAGCTTGGCAGGCCCTTTCCATGAAAGTGATTCTCGCCAGTCTCCGCTTAGGGCTACATCAACAAAAACAAACCATTGAGATAGAACTTGAAACTGCTTTTTTGTGTCAAGTTTCAAAGAGCTAGCAAAAACCGTGTTTGATTTAGAGTTCCAAATACATGTATCCCTATAGGAGAAAACACAGTGAAACCTCAAAATGAAACCGGTTACTGCCAACGAACGGTTTAACCTAGAAGAACGAAATTTGGCGAGCCAAGTGGGATTGGTGTACTGATCATTACCTGAAAGTTTTATCAAGATTGGGTGAAAAAGTGTGTGCTGAGATTTCAGGAACTCGTAGTTTTTTGGAAGCTTGGCAGGCCCTTTCCATGAAAGTGATTCTCACCAGTCTCTGCTTAGGGCTACATCAACAGCAAACAAACTATAGAGATAGAACTTGAAACTGCTTTATTGTGTCAAGTTTCAAAGAGCTAGCACAAACCGTGTTTGATTTAGAGTTCCATATACACGTATCCCTATAGGAGAAAACAGAGTGAAACCTCAAAATGAAACCGGTTACTGCCAATGAACGGTTTAACCTAGAAGAACGAAATTTGGCGAGCCAAGTGGGATTGGTGTACTGATCATTACCTGAATGTTTCATCAAGATTGGGTGAAAAAGTGTGTGCTGAGATTTCAGGCAACTCGTAGTTTTTAGGAAGCTTGGCAGGCCCTTTCCATGAAAGTGATTCTCGCCAGTCTCTGCTTAGGCCTACATCAACAGCAAACAAACCATAGAGATAGAACTTGAAACTGCTTTATTGTGTCAAGTTTCAAAGAGCTAGCACAAACCGTGTTTGATTTAGAGTTCCAAATACATGTATCCCTATAGGAGAAAACAGAGTGAAACCTCAAAATGAAACCGGTTACTGCCAAGGAACGGTTTAACCTAGAAGAACGAAATTTGGCGAGCCAAGTGGGATTGGTGTACTGATCATTACCTGAAAGTTTCATCAAGATTGGGTGAAAAAGTGTTGGCTGAGATTTAAGGCAACTCGTAGTTTTTTGGAAGCTTGGCAGGCCCTTTCCATGAAAGTGATTCTCGCCAGTCTCCGCTTAGGGCTACATCAACAGCAAACAAACCATAGAGATAGAACTTGAAACTGCTTTGTTGTGTCAAGTTTCAAAGAGCTAGCACAAACAGGGTTTGATTTAGAGTTCCAAATACATGTATCCCTATTGGAGAAAACAGAGTGAAACCTCAAAATGAAACCGGTTACTGCCAACGAACGGTTTAACCTAGAAGAACGAAATTTGGCGAGCCAAGTGGGATTGGTGTACTGATCATTACCTGAAAGTTTCATCAAGATTGGGTGAAAAAGTGTTTGCTGAGATTTAAGGCAACTCGTAGTTTTTTGGAAGCTTGGCAGGCCCTTTCCATGAAAGTGATTCTCGTCAGTCTCCGCTAAGGGTACATCAACAGCAAACAAACCATAGAGATAGAACTTGAAACTGCTTTGTTGTGTCAAGTTTCAAAGAGCTAGCACAAACCGGGTTTGATTTAGGGATCCAAATACATGTATCCCTATAGGAGAAAACAGAGTGAAACCTCAAAATGAAACCGGTTACTGCCAACGAACGGTTTAACCTAGAAGAACGAAATTTGGCGAGCCAAGTGGGATTGGTGTACTGATCATTACCTGAATGTTTCATCAAGATTGGGTGAAAAAGTGTGTGCTGAGATTTCAGGCAACTCGTAGTTTTTTGGAAGCTTGGCAGGCCCTTTCCATGAAAGTGATTCTCGCCAGTCTCTGCTTAGGCCTACTTCAACAGCAAACAAAGTATAGAGATAGAACTTGAAACTGCTTTATTGTGTCAAGTTTCAAAGAGCTAGCACAAACCGTGTTTGATTTAGAGTTCCAAATACATGTATCCCTATAGGAGAAAACAGAGTGAAACCTCAAAATGAAACCGGTTACTGCCAAGGAACGGTTTAACCTAGAAGAACGAAATTTGGCGAGCCAAGTGGGATTGGTGTACTGATCATTACCTGAAAGTTTCATCAAGATTGGGTGAAAAAGTGTGTGCTGAGATTTAAGGCAACTCGTAGTTTTTTGGAAGCTTGGCAGGCCCTTTCCATGAAAGTGATTCTCGCCAGTCTCCGCTTAGGGCTACATCAACAGCAAACAAACCATAGAGATAGAACTTGAAACTGCTTTGTTGTGTCAAGTTTCAAAGAGCTAGCACAAACAGGGTTTGATTTAGAGTTCCAAATACATGTATCCCTATTGGAGAAAACAGAGTGAAACCTCAAAATGAAACCGGTTACTGCCAACGAACGGTTTAACCTAGAAGAACGAAATTTGGCGAGCCAAGTGGGATTGGTGTACTGATCATTACCTGAAAGTTTCATCAAGATTGGGTGAAAAAAGTGTTGGCTGAGATTTAAGGCAACTCGTAGTTTTTTGGAAGCTTGGCAGGCCCTTTCCATGAAAGTGATTCTCGCCAGTCTCCGCTTAGGGCTACATCAACAGCAAACAAACCATAGAGATAGAACTTGAAACTGCTTTGTTGTGTCAAGTTTCAAAGAGCTAGCACAAACAGGGTTTGATTTAGAGTTCCAAATACATGTATCCCTATTGGAGAAAACAGAGTGAAACCTCAAAATGAAACCGGTTACTGCCAACGAACGGTTTAACCTAGAAGAACGAAATTTGGCGAGCCAAGTGGGATTGGTGTACTGATCATTACCTGAAAGTTTCATCAAGATTGGGTGAAAAAGTGTTTGCTGAGATTTAAGGCAACTCGTAGTTTTTTGGAAGCTTGGCAGGCCCTTTCCATGAAAGTGATTCTCGTCAGTCTCCGCTAAGGGTACATCAACAGCAAACAAACCATAGAGATAGAACTTGAAACTGCTTTGTTGTGTCAAGTTTCAAAGAGCTAGCACAAACCGGGTTTGATTTAGGGATCCAAATACATGTATCCCTATAGGAGAAAACAGAGTGAAACCTCAAAATGAAACCGGTTACTGCCAACGAACGGTTTAACCTAGAAGAACGAAATTTGGCGAGCCAAGTGGGATTGGTGTACTGATCATTACCTGAATGTTTCATCAAGATTGGGTGAAAAAGTGTGTGCTGAGATTTCAGGCAACTCGTAGTTTTTTGGAAGCTTGGCAGGCCCTTTCCATGAAAGTGATTCTCGCCAGTCTCTGCTTAGGCCTACTTCAACAGCAAACAAAGTATAGAGATAGAACTTGAAACTGCTTTATTGTGTCAAGTTTCAAAGAGCTAGCACAAACCGTGTTTGATTTAGAGTTCCAAATACATGTATCCCTATAGGAGAAAACAGAGTGAAACCTCAAAATGAAACCGGTTACTGCCAAGGAACGGTTTAACCTAGAAGAACGAAATTTGGCGAGCCAAGTGGGATTGGTGTACTGATCATTACCTGAAAGTTTCATCAAGATTGGGTGAAAAAGTGTGTGCTGAGATTTAAGGCAACTCGTAGTTTTTTGGAAGCTTTTCAGGCCCTTTCCATGAAAGTGATTCTCGCCAGTCTCCGCTTAGGGCTACATCAACAGCAAACAAACCATAGAGATAGAACTTGAAACTGCTTTGTTGTGTCAAGTTTCAAAGAGCTAGCACAAACAGGGTTTGATTTAGAGTTCCAAATACATGTATCCCTATTGGAGAAAACAGAGTGAAACCTCAAAATGAAACCGGTTACTGCCAACGAACGGTTTAACCTAGAAGAACGAAATTTGGCGAGCCAAGTGGGATTGGTGTACTGATCATTACCTGAATGTTTCATCAAGATTGGGTGAAAAAGTGTGTGCTGAGATTTCAGGCAACTCGTAGTTTTTTGGAAGCTTGGCAGGCCCTTTCCATGAAAGTGATTCTCGTCAGTCTCCGCTTAGGGTACATCAACAGCAAACAAACCATAGAGATAGAACTTGAAACTGCTTTGTTGTGTCAAGTTTCAAAGAGCTAGCACAAACCTGGTTTGATTTAGAGTTCCAAATACATGTATCCCTATAGGAGAAAACACAGTGAAACCTCAAAATGAAACCGGTTACTGCCAACGAACTGTTTAACCTAGAAGAATGAAATTTGGCGAGCCAAGTGGGATTGGTGTACTGATCATTACCTGAATGTTTCATCAAGATTGGGTGAAAAAGTGTGTGCTGAGATTTCAGGCAACTCGTAGTTTTTTGGAAGCTTGGCAGGCCCTTTCCATGAAAGTGATTCTCGCCAGTCTCTGCTTAGGGCTACATCAACAGCAAACAAACCATAGAGATAGAACTTGAAACTGCTTTATTGTGTCAAGTTTCAAAGAGCTAGCACAAACCGTGTTTGGTTTAGAGTTCCAAATACATGTATCCCTATAGGAGAAAACAGAGTGAAACCTCAAAATGAAACCGGTTACTGCCAACGAACGGTTTAACCTAGAAGAACGAAATTTGGCGAGCCAAGTGGGATTGGTGTACTGATCATTACCTGAAAGTTTCATCAAGATTGGGTGAAAAAGTGTGTGCTGAGATTTAAGGCAACTCGTAGTTTTTTGGAAGCTTGGCAGGCCCTTTCCATGAAAGTGATTCTCGCCAGTCTCCGCTTAGGGCTACATCAACAGCAAACAAACCATAGAGATAGAACTTGAAACTGCTTTGTTGTGTCAAGTTTCAAAGAGCTAGCACAAACAGGGTTTGATTTAGAGTTCCAAATACATGTATCCCTATTGGAGAAAACAGAGTGAAACCTCAAAATGAAACCGGTTACTGCCAACGAACGGTTTAACCTAGAAGAACGAAATTTGGCGAGCCAAGTGGGATTGGTGTACTGATCATTACCTGAATGTTTCATCAAGATTGGGTGAAAAAGTGTGTGCTGAGATTTCAGGCAACTCGTAGTTTTTTGGAAGCTTGGCAGGCCCTTTCCATGAAAGTGATTCTCGTCAGTCTCCGCTTAGGGTACATCAACAGCAAACAAACCATAGAGATAGAACTTGAAACTGCTTTGTTGTGTCAAGTTTCAAAGAGCTAGCACAAACCTGGTTTGATTTAGAGTTCCAAATACATGTATCCCTATAGGAGAAAACAGAGTGAAACCTCAAAATGAAACCGGTTACTGCCAACGAACTGTTTAACCTAGAAGAATGAAATTTGGCGAGCCAAGTGGGATTGGTGTACTGATCATTACCTGAATGTTTCATCAAGATTGGGTGAAAAAGTGTGTGCTGAGATTTCAGGCAACTCGTAGTTTTTTGGAAGCTTGGCAGGCCCTTTCCATGAAAGTGATTCTCGCCAGTCTCTGCTTAGGGCTACATCAACAGCAAACAAACCATAGAGATAGAACTTGAAACTGCTTTATTGTGTCAAGTTTCAAAGAGCTAGCACAAACCGTGTTTGGTTTAGAGTTCCAAATACATGTATCCCTATAGGAGAAAACAGAGTGAAACCTCAAAATGAAACCGGTTACTGCCAACGAACGGTTTAACCTAGAAGAACGAAATTTGGCGAGCCAAGTGGGATTGGTGTACTGATCATTACCTGAAAGTTTCATCAAGATTGGGTGAAAAAGTGTGTGCTGAGATTTCAGGCAACTCGTAGTTTTTTGGAAGCTTGGCAGGCCCTTTCCATGAAAGTGATTCTCACCAGTCTCTGCTTAGGGCTACATCAACAGCAAACAAACTATAGACATAGAACTTGAAACTGCTTTATTGTGTCAAGTTTCAAAGAGCTAGCACAAACCGTGTGTGATTTAGAGTTCCAAATACATGTATCCATATAGGAGAAAACAGAGTGAAACCTCAAAATGAAACCGGTTACTGCCAACGAACGGTTTAACCTAGAAGAACGAAATTTGGCGAGCCAAGTGGGATTGGTGTACTGATCATTACCTGAAAGTTTCATCAAGATTGGGTGAAAAAGTGTGTGCTGAGATTTCAGGCAACTCGTAGTTTTTTGGAAGCTTGGCAGGCCCTTTCCATGAAAGTGATTCTCGCCAGTCTCTGCTTAGGGCTACATCAACAGCAAACAAACCATAGAGATAGAACATGAAACTGCTTTATTGTGTCAAGTTTCAAAGAGCTAGCACAAACCGTGTGTGATTTAGAGTTCCAAATACATGTATCCATATAGGAGAAAACAGAGTGAAACCTCAAAATGAAACCGGTTACTGCCAACGAACGGTTTAACCTAGAAGAACGAAATTTGGCGAGCCAAGTGGGATTGGTGTACTGATCATTACCTGAAAGTTTCATCAAGATTGGGTGAAAAAGTGTGTGCTGAGATTTCAGGCAACTCGTAGTTTTTTGGAAGCTTGGCAGGCCCTTTCCATGAAAGTGATTCTCGCCAGTCTCTGCTTAGGGCTACATCAACAGCAAACAAACCATAGAGATAGAACTTGAAACTGCTTTATTGTGTCAAGTTTCAAAGAGCTAGCACAAACCGTGTTTGATTTAGAGTTCCAAATACATGTATCCCTATAGGAGAAAACAGAGTGAAACCTCAAAATGAAACCGGTTACTGCCAAGAAACAGTTTAACCTAGAAGAACGAAATTTGGCGAGCCAAGTGGGATTGGTGTACAGATCATTACCTGAAAGTTTCATCAAGATTGGGTGAAAAAGTGTGTGCTGAGATTTCAGGCAACTCGTAGTTTTTTGGAAGCTTGGCAGGCCCTTTCCATGAAAGTGATTCTCGCCAGTCTCTGCTTAGAGCTACATCAACAGCAAACAAACCATAGAGATAGAACTTGAAACTGCTTTATTGTGTCAAGTTTCAAAGAGCTAGCGCAAACCGTGTTTGATTTAGAGTTCCAAATACATGTATCCCTATAGGAGAAAACAGAGTAAACCTCAAAATGAAACCGGTTACTGCCAAGGAACGGTTTAACCTAGAAGAACGAAATTTGGCGAGCCAAGTGGGATTGGTGTACTGATCATTACCTGAATGTTTCATCAAGATTGTGTGAAAAAGTGTGTGCTGAGATTTCAGGCAACTCGTAGTTTTTTGGAAGCTTGGCAGGCCCTTTCCATGAAAGTGATTCTCGCCAGTCTCTGCTTAGGCCTACTTCAACAGCAAACAAAGTATAGAGATAGAACTTGAAACTGCTTTATTGTGTCAAGTTTCAAAGAGCTAGCACAAACCGTGTTTGATTTAGAGTTCCAAATACATGTATCCCTATAGGAGAAAACAGAGTGAAACCTCAAAATGAAACCGGTTACTGCCAAGGAACGGTTTAACCTAGAAGAACGAAATTTGGCGAGCCAAGTGGGATTGGTGTACTGATCATTACCTGAAACTTTCATCAAGATTGGGTAAAAAAGTGTGTGCTGAGATTTAAGGCAACTCGTAGTTTTTTGGAAGCTTGGCAGGCCCTTTCCATGAAAGTGATTCTCGCCAGTCTCCGCTTAGGGCTACATCAACAGCAAACAAACCATAGAGATAGAACTTGAAACTGCTTTGTTGTGTCAAGTTTCAAAGAGCTAGCACAAACAGGGTTTGATTTAGAGTTCCAAATACATGTATCCCTATTGGAGAAAACAGAGTGAAACCTCAAAATGAAACCGGTTACTGCCAACGAACGGTTTAACCTAGAAGAACGAAATTTGGCGAGCCAAGTGGGATTGGTGTACTGATCATTACCTGAATGTTTCATCAAGATTGGGTGAAAAAGTGTGTGCTGAGATTTCAGGCAACTCGTAGTTTTTTGGAAGCTTGGCAGGCCCTTTCCATGAAAGTGATTCTCGTCAGTCTCCGCTTAGGGTACATCAACAGCAAACAAACCATAGAGATAGAACTTGAAACTGCTTTGTTGTGTCAAGTTTCAAAGAGCTAGCACAAACCTGGTTTGATTTAGAGTTCCAAATACATGTATCCCTATAGGAGAAAACAGAGTGAAACCTCAAAATGAAACCGGTTACTGCCAACGAACGGTTTAACCTAGAAGAATGAAATTTGGCGAGCCAAGTGGGATTGGTGTACTGATCATTACCTGAATGTTTCATCAAGATTGGGTGAAAAAGTGTGTGCTGAGATTTCAGGCAACTCGTAGTTTTTTGGAAGCTTGGCAGGCCCTTTCCATGAAAGTGATTCTCGCCAGTCTCTGCTTAGGGCTACATCAACAGCAAACAAACCATAGAGATAGAACTTGAAACTGCTTTATTGTGTCAATTTTCAAAGAGCTAGCACAAGCCGTGTTTGGTTTAGAGTTCCAAATACATGTATCCCTATAGGAGAAAACAGAGTGAAACCTCAAAATGAAACCGGTTACTGCCAACGAACGGTTTAACCTAGAAGAACGAAATTTGGCGAGCCAAGTGGGATTGGTGTACTGATCATTACCTGAAAGTTTCATCAAGATTGGGTGAAAAAGTGTGTGCTGAGATTTCAGGCAACTCGTAGTTTTTTGGAAGCTTGGCAGGCCCTTTCCATGAAAGTGATTCTCACCAGTCTCTGCTTAGGGCTACATCAACAGCAAACAAACTATAGACATAGAACTTGAAACTGCTTTATTGTGTCAAGTTTCAAAGAGCTAGCACAAACCGTGTGTGATTTAGAGTTCCAAATACATGTATCCATATAGGAGAAAACAGAGTGAAACCTCAAAATGAAACCGGTTACTGCCAACGAACGGTTTAACCTAGAAGAACGAAATTTGGCGAGCCAAGTGGGATTGGTGTACTGATCATTACCTGAAAGTTTCATCAAGATTGGGTGAAAAAGTGTGTGCTGAGATTTCAGGCAACTCGTAGTTTTTTGGAAGCTTGGCAGGCCCTTTCCATGAAAGTGATTCTCGCCAGTCTCTGCTTAGGGCTACATCAACAGCAAACAAACCATAGAGATAGAACATGAAACTGCTTTATTGTTTCAAGTTTCAAAGAGCTAGCACAAACCGTGTTTGATTTAGAGTTCCAAATACATGTATCCCTATGGGAGAAAACAGAGTGAAACCTCAAAATGAAACCGGTTACTGCCAAGGAACGGTTTAACCTAGAAGAACGAAATTTGGCGAGCCAAGTGGGATTGGTGTACTGATCATTACCTGAAAGTTTCATCAAGATTGGGTGAAAAAGTGTGTGCTGAGATTTCAGGCAACTCGTAGATTTTTGGAAGCTTGGCAGGCCCTTTCCATGAAAGTGATTCTCGCCAGTCTCTGCTTAGGGCTACATCAACAGCAAACAAACCATAGAGATAGAACTTGAAACTGCTTTATTGTGTCAAGTTTCAAAGAGCTAGCACAAACCGTGTTTGATTTAGAGTTCCAAATACATGTATCCCTATAGGAGAAAACAGAGTGAAACCTCAAAATGAAACCGGTTACTGCCAAGGAACAGTTTAACCTAGAAGAACGAAATTTGGCGAGCCAAGTGGGATTGGTGTACAGATCATTACCTGAAAGTTTCATCAAGATTGGGTGAAAAAGTGTGTGCTGAGATTTCAGGGCAACTCATAGTTTTTTGGAAGCTTGGCAGGCCCTTTCCATGAAAGTGATTCTCGCCAGTCTCTGCTTAGAGCTACATCAACAGCAAACAAACCATAGAGATAGAACTTGAAACTGCTTTATTGTGTCAAGTTTCAAAGAGCTAGCGCAAACCGTGTTTGATTTAGGAGTTCCAAATACATGTATCCCTATAGGAGAAAACAGAGTAAACCTCAAAATGAAACCGTTTACTGCCAAGGAACGGTTTAAACCTAGAAGAACGAAATTTGGCGAGCCAAGTGGGATTGGTGTACTGATCATTACCTGAAAGTTTCATCAAGATTGGGTGAAAAAGTGTGTGTTGAGATTTCAGGCAACTCGTAGTTTTTTGGAAGCTTGGCAGGCCCTTTCCATGAAAGTGATTCTCGCCAGTCTCTGCTTAGTGCTACATAAACAGCAAACAAACCATAGAGATAGAACTTGAAACTGCTTTATTGTGTCAAGTTTCAAAGAGCTAGCACAAACCGTGTTTGATTTAGAGTTCCAAATACATGTATCCCTATAGGAGAAAACAGAGTGAAACCTCAAAATGAAACCGGTTACTGCCAACGAACGGTTGAACCTAGAAGAACGAAATTTGGCGAGCCAAGTGGGATTGGTGTACTGATCATTACCTGAAAGTTTCATCAAGATTGGGTGAAAAAGTGTGTGCTGAGATTTCAGGCAACTCGTAGTTTTTTGGAAGCTTGGCAGGCCCTTTCCATGAAAGTGATTCTCGTCAGTCTCCGCTTAGGGTACATCAACAGCAAACAAACCATAGAGATAGAACTTGAAACTGCTTTGTTGTGTCAAGTTTCAAAGAGCTAGCACAAACCTGGTTTGATTTAGAGTTCCAAATACATGTATCCCTATAGGAGAAAACAGAGTGAAACCTCAAAATGAAACCGGTTACTGCCAACGAACGGTTTAACCTAGAAGAATGAAATTTGGCGAGCCAAGTGGGATTGGTGTACTGATCATTACCTGAATGTTTCATCAAGATTGGGTGAAAAAGTGTGTGCTGAGATTTCAGGCAACTCGTAGTTTTTTGGAAGCTTGGCAGGCCCTTTCCATGAAAGTGATTCTCGCCAGTCTCTGCTTAGGGCTACATCAACAGCAAACAAACCATAGAGATAGAACTTGAAACTGCTTTATTGTGTCAATTTTCAAAGAGCTAGCACAAACCGTGTTTGGTTTAGAGTTCCAAATACATGTATCCCTATAGGAGAAAACAGAGTGAAACCTCAAAATGAAACCGGTTACTGCCAACGAACGGTTTAACCTAGAAGAACGAAATTTGGCGAGCCAAGTGGGATTGGTGTACTGATCATTACCTGAAAGTTTCATCAAGATTGGGTGAAAAAGTGTGTGCTGAGATTTCAGGCAACTCGTAGTTTTTTGGAAGCTTGGCAGGCCCTTTCCCATGAAAGTGATTCTCACCAGTCTCTGCTTAGGGCTACATCAACAGCAAACAAACTATAGACATAGAACTTGAAACTGCTTTATTGTGTCAAGTTTCAAAGAGCTAGCACAAACCGTGTGTGATTTAGAGTTCCAAATACATGTATCCATATAGGAGAAAACAGAGTGAAACCTCAAAATGAAACCGGTTACTGCCAACGAACGGTTTAACCTAGAAGAACGAAATTTGGCGAGCCAAGTGGGATTGGTGTACTGATCATTACCTGAAAGTTTCATCAAGATTGGGTGAAAAAGTGTGTGCTGAGATTTCAGGCAACTCGTAGTTTTTTGGAAGCTTGGCAGGCCCTTTCCATGAAAGTGATTCTCGCCAGTCTCTGCTTAGGGCTACATCAACAGCAAACAAACCATAGAGATAGAACATGAAACTGCTTTATTGTGTCAAGTTTCAAAGAGCTAGCACAAACCGTGTTTGATTTAGAGTTCCAAATACATGTATCCCTATGGGAGAAAACAGAGTGAAACCTCAAAATGAAACCGGTTACTGCCAAGGAACGGTTTAACCTAGAAGAACGAAATTTGGCGAGCCAAGTGGGATTGGTGTACTGATCATTACCTGAAAGTTTCATCAAGATTGGGTGAAAAAGTGTGTGCTGAGATTTCAGGCAACTCGTAGATTTTTGGAAGCTTGGCAGGCCCTTTCCATGAAAGTGATTCTCGCCAGTCTCTGCTTAGGGCTACATCAACAGCAAACAAACCATAGAGATAGAACTTGAAACTGCTTTATTGTGTCAAGTTTCAAAGAGCTAGCACAAACCGTGTTTGATTTAGAGTTCCAAATACATGTATCCCTATAGGAGAAAACAGAGTGAAACCTCAAAATGAAACCGGTTACTGCCAAGGAACAGTTTAACCTAGAAGAACGAAATTTGGCGAGCCAAGTGGGATTGGTGTACAGATCATTACCTGAAAGTTTCATCAAGATTGGGTGAAAAAGTGTGTGCTGAGATTTCAGGCAACTCGTAGTTTTTTGGAAGCTTGGCAGGCCCTTTCCATGAAAGTGATTCTCGCCAGTCTCTGCTTAGAGCTACATCAACAGCAAACAAACCATAGAGATAGAACTTGAAACTGCTTTATTGTGTCAAGTTTCAAAGAGCTAGCGCAAACCGTGTTTGATTTAGAGTTCCAAATACATGTATCCCTATAGGAGAAAACAGAGTAAACCTCAAAATGAATCCGTTTACTGCCAAGGAACTGTTTAACCTAGAAGAACGAAATTTGGCGAGCCAAGTGGGATTGGTGTACTGATCATTACCTGAAAGTTTCATCAAGATTGGGTGAAAAAGTGTGTGTTGAGATTTCAGGCAACTCGTAGTTTTTTGGAAGCTTGGCAGGCCCTTTCCATGAAAGTGATTCTCGCCAGTCTCTGCTTAGTGCTACATAAACAGCAAACAAACCATAGAGATAGAACTTGAAACTGCTTTATTGTGTCAAGTTTCAAAGAGCTAGCACAAACCGTGTTTGATTTAGAGTTCCAAATACATGTATCCCTATAGGAGAAAACAGAGTGAAACCTCAAAATGAAACCGGTTACTGCCAACGAACGGTTTAACCTAGAAGAACGAAATTTGGCGAGCCAAGTGGGATTGGTGTACTGATCATTACCTGAATGTTTCATCAAGATTGGGTGAAAAAGTGTTTGCTGAGATTTAAGGCAACTCGTAGTTTTTTGGAAGCTTGGCAGGCCCTTTCCATGAAAGTGATTCTCGCCAGTCTCCGCTTAGGGCTACATCAACAGCAAACAAACCATAGAGATAGAACTTGAAACTGCTTTGTTGTGTCAAGTTTCAAAGAGCTAGCACAAACCGGGTTTGATTTAGAGTTTCAAATACATGTATCCCTATTGGAGAAAACAGAGTGAAACCTCAAAATGAAACCGGTTACTGCCAACGAACGGTTTAACCTAGAAGAACGAAATTTGGCGAGCCAAGTGGGATTGGTGTACTGATCATTACCTGAATGTTTCATCAAGATTGGGTGAAAAAGTGTGTGCTGAGATTTCAGGCAATTCGTAGTTTTTTGGAAGCTTGGCAGGCCCTTTCCATGAAAGTGATTCTCGCCAGTCTCTGCTTAGGGCTACATCAACAGCAAACAAACCATAGAGATAGAACTTGAAACTGCTTTATTGTGTCAAGTTTCAAAGAGCTAGCACAAACCGTGTTTGATTTAGAGTTCCAAATACATGTATCCCTATAGGAGAAAACAGAGTGAAACCTCAAAATGAAACCGGTTACTGCCAACGAACGGTTTAACCTAGAAGAACGAAATTTGGTGAGCCAAGTGGGATTGGTGTACTGATCATTACCTGAAAGTTTCATCAAGATTGGGTGAAAAAGTGTGTGCTGAGATTTCAGGCAACTCGTAGTTTTTTGGAAGCTTGGCAGGCCCTTTCCATGAAAGTGATTCTCACCAGTCTCTGCTTAGGGCTACGTCAACAGCAAACAAACTATAGACATAGAACTTGAAACTGCTTTATTGTGTCAAGTTTCAAAGAGCTAGCACAAACCGTGTTTCATTTACAGTTCCAAATACACGTATCCCTATAGGAGAAAACAGAGTGAAACCTCAAAATGAAACCGGTTACTGCCAACGAACGGTTTAACCTAGAAGAACGAAATTTGGCGAGCCAAGTGGGATTGGTATACTGATCATTACCTGAAAGTTTCATCAAGATTGGGTGAAAAAGTGTTTGCTGAGATTTCAGGCAACTCGTAGTTTTTTGGAAGCTTGGCAGGCCCTTTCCATGAAAGTGATTCTCGCCAGTCTCCGCTTAGGGCTACATCAACAGCAAACAAACCATAGAGATAGAACTTGAAACTGCTTTGTTGTGTCAAGTTTCAAAGAGCTAGTACAAACCGGGTTTGATTTAGAGTTCCAAATACATGTATACCTATAGGAGAAAACAGAGTGAAACCTCAAAATGAAACCGGTTACTGCCAACGAACGGTTTAACCTAGAAGAACGAAATTTGGCGAGCAAAGTGGGATTGGTATACTGATCATTACCTGAAAGTTTCATCAAGATTGGGTGAAAAAGTGTGTGCTGAGATTTCAGGAAACTAGTAGTTTTTTGGAAGCTTAAAAGGCCCTTTCCATGAAAGTGATTCTCGCCAGTCTCTGCTTAGTGCTACATCAACAGCAAACAAACCATAGAGATAGAACTTGAAACTGCTTTATTGTGTCAAGTTTCAAAGAGCTAGCACAAACCGTGTTTGATTTAGAGTTCCAAATACATGTATCCCTATAGGAGAAAACAGAGTGAAAACTCAAAATGAAACCGGTTACTGCCAACGAACGGTTTAACCTAGAAGAACGAAATTTGGCGAGCCAAGTGGGATTGGTGTACTGATCATTACCTGAAAGTTTCATCAAGATTGGGTGAAAAAGTGTTTGCTGAGATTTAAGGCAACTCGTAGTTTTTTGGAAGCTTGGCAGGCCCTTTCCATGAAAGTGATTCTCGCCAGTCTCCGCTTAGGGCTACATCAACAGCAAACAAACCATAGAGATAGAACTTGAAACTGCTTTTTTGTGTCAAGTTTCAAAGAGCTAGCAAAACCGTGTTTGATTTAGAGTTCCAAATACATGTATCCCTATAGGAGAAAACACAGTGAAACCTCAAAATGAAACCGGTTACTGCCAACGAACGGTTTAACCTAGAAGAACGAAATTTGGTGAGCCAAGTGGGATTGGTGTACTGATCATTACCTGAAAGTATCATCAAGATTGGGTGAAAAAGTGTTTGCTGAGATTTCAGGCAACTCGTAGTTTTTTGAAATCTTGGCAGGCCCTTTCCATGAAAGTGATTCTCGCCAGTCTCTGCTTAGCACTACATCAACAGCAAACAAACCATAGAGAGAGAACTTGAAACTGCTTTATTGTGTCATGTTTCAAAGAGCTAGCACAAACCGTGTTTGATTTAGAGTTCCAAATACATGTATCCCTATAGGAGAAAACAGAGTGAAACCTCAAAATGAAACCGGTTACTGCCAACGAACGGTTTAACCTAGAAGAACGAAATTTGGCGAGCCAAGTGGGATTGGTGTACTGATGATTACCTGAAAGTTTCATCAAGATTGGGTGAAAAAGTGTTTGCTGAGATTTAAGGCAACTCGTAGTTTTTTGGAAGCTTGGCAGGCCCTTTCCATGAAAGTGATTCTCGCCAGTCTCCGCTTAGGGCTACATCAACAGCAAACAAACCATAGAGATAGAACTTGAAACTGCTTTTTTGTGTCAAGTTTCAAAGAGCTAGCAAAAACCGTGTTTGATTTAGAGTTCCAAATACATGTATCCCTATAGGAGAAAACACAGTGAAACCTCAAAATGAAACCGGTTACTGCCAACGAACGGTTTAACCTAGAAGAACGAAATTTGGTGAGCCAAGTGGGATTGGTGTACTGATCATTACCTGAAAGTATCATCAAGATTGGGTGAAAAAGTGTTTGCTGAGATTTCAGGCAACTCGTAGTTTTTTGAAATCTTGGCAGGCCCTTTCCATGAAAGTGATTCTCGCAAGTCTCTGCTTAGCACTACATCAACAGCAAACAAACTATAGAGAGAGAACTTGAAAATGCTTTATTGTGTCAAGTTTCAAAGAGCTAGCACAAACCGTGTTTGATTTAGAGTTCCAAATACATGTATCCCTATAGGAGAAAACAGAGTGAAACCTCAAAATGAAACCGGTTACTGCCAACGAACGGTTTAACCTAGAAGAACGAAATTTGGCGAGCCAAGTGGGATTGGTGTACTGATCATTACCTGAAAGTTTCATCAAGATTGGGTGAAAAAGTGTGTGCTGAGATTTCAGGCAACTCGTAGTTTTTTGGAAGCTTGGCAGGCCCTTTCCATGAAAGTGATTCTCGCCAGTCTCTGCTTAGGGCTACATCAACAGAAAACAAACCATAGAGATAGAACTTGAAACTGCTTTATTGTGTCAAGTTTCAAAGAGCTAGCGCAAACCGTGTTTGATTTAGAGTTCCAAATACATGTATCCCTATAGGAGAAAACAAAGTGAAACCTCAAAATGAAACCGGTTACTGCCAACGAACGGTTTAACCTAGAAGAACGAAATTTGGCGAGCCAAGTGGGATTGGTGTACTGATTATTACCTGAAAGTTTCATCAAGAATGGGTGAAAAAGTTTGTACTGAGATTTCAGGCAACTCGTAGTTTTTTGGAAGCTTGGCAGGCCCTTTCCATGAAAGTGATTCTCGCCAGTCTCTGCTTAGGGCTACATCAACAGCAAACAAACCATAGAGATAGAACTTGAAACTGCTTTATTGTGTCAAGTTTCAAAGAGCTAGCACAAACCGTGTTTGATTTAGAGTTCCAAATACATGTATCCCTATAGGAGAAAACAGAGTGAAACCTCAAAATGAAACCGGTTACTGCCAAGGAACAGTTTAACCTAGAAGAACGAAATTTGGCGAGCCAAGTGGGATTGGTGTACAGATCATTACCTGAAAGTTTCATCAAGATTGGGTGAAAAAGTGTGTGCTGAGATTTCAGGCAACTCGTAGTTTTTTGGAAGCTTGGCAGGCCCTTTCCATGAAAGTGATTCTCGCCAGTCTCTGCTTATAGCTACATCAACAGCAAACAAACCATAGAGATAGAACTTGAAACTGCTTTATTGTGTCAAGTTTCAAAGAGCTAGCACAAACCGTGTGTGATTTAGAGTTCCAAATACATGTATCCCTATAGGAGAAACAGAGTGAAACCTCAAAATGAAACCGGTTACTGCCAACGAACGGTTTAACCTAGAAGAACGAAATTTGGCGAGCCAAGTGGGATTGGTGTACTGATCATTACCTGAATGTTTCTTCAAGATTGGGTGAAAAAGTGTGTACTGAGATTTCAGGCAACTCGTAGTTTTTTGGAAGCTTGGCAGGCCCTTTCCATGAAAGTGATTCTCGCCAGTCTCTGCTTAGGGCTACATCAACAGCAAACAAACCATAGAGATAGAACTTGGAACTGCTTTATTGTGTCAAGTTTCAAAGAGCTAGCACAAACCGTGTTTGATTTAGAGTTCCAAATACATGTATCCCTATAGGAGAAAACAGAGTGAAACCTCAAAATGAAACCGGTTACTGCCAAGGAACGGTTTAACCTAGAAGAACGAAATTTGGCGAGCCAAGTGGGATTGGTGTACTGATCATTACCTGAAAGTTTCATCAAGATTGGGTGAAAAAGTGTGTGCTGAGATTTCAGGCAACTCGTAGTTTTTTGGAAGCTTGGCAGGCCCCTTTCCATGAAAGTGATTCTCGCCAGTCTCTGCTTAGGGCTACATCAACAGCAAACAAACCATAGAGATAGAACTTGAAACTGCTTTATTGTGTCAAGTTTCAAAGAGCTAGCACAAACCGTGTTTGATTTAGAGTTCCAAATACATGTATCCGTATAGGAGAAAACAGAGTGAAACCTCAAAATGAAACCGGTTACTGCCAAGGAACAGTTTAACCTAGAAGAACGAAATTTGGCGAGCCAAGTGGGATTGGTGTACAGATCATTACCTGAAAGTTTCATCAAGATTGGGTGAAAAAGTGTGTGCTGAGATTTCAGGCAACTCGTAGTTTTTTGGAAGCTTGGCAGGCCCTTTCCATGAAAGTGATTCTCGCCAGTCTCTGCTTAGAGCTACATCAACAGCAAACAAACCATAGAGATAGAACTTGAAACTGCTTTATTGTGTCAAGTTTCAAAGAGCTAGCACAAACCGTGTGTGATTTAGAGTTCCAAATACATGTATCCATATAGGAGAAAACAGAGTGAAACCTCAAAATGAAACCGGTTACTGCCAAGGAACGGTTTAACCTAGAAGAACGAAATTTGGCGAGCCAAGTGGGATTGGTGTACTGATCATTACCTGAAAGTTTCATCAAGATTGGGTGAAAAAGTGTTTGCTGAGATTTCAGGCAACTCGTAGTTTTTTGGAAGCTTGGCAGGCCCTTTCCATGAAAGTGATTCTCGCCAGTCTCTGCTTAGGGCTACATCTACAGCAAACAAACCATAGAGATAGAACATGAAACTGCTTTATTGTGTCAAGTTTCAAAGAGCTAGCACAAAACCGTGTTTGATTTAGAGTTCCAAATACATGTATCCCTATGGGAGAAAACAGAGTGAAACCTTAAAATGAAACCGGTTACTGCCAAGGAACGGTTTAACCTAGAAGAACGAAATTTGGCGAGCCAAGTGGGATTGGTGTCCTGAAAATTGCCTGAAAGTTTCATCAAGATTGGGTGAAAAAGTGTGTGCTGAGATTTCAGGCAACTCGTAGTTTTTTGGAAGCTTGGCAGGCCCTTTCCATGAAAGTGATTCTCGCCAGTCTCTGCTTAGGGCTACATCAACAGCAAACAAACCATAGAGATAGAACTTGAAACTGCTTTATTGTGTCAAGTTTCAAAGAGCTAGCACAAACCGTGTTTGATTTAGAGTTCCAAATACATGTATCCCTATAGGAGAAAACAGAGTGAAACCTCAAAATGAAACCGTTACTGCCAAGGAACAGTTTAACCTAGAAGAACGAAATTTGGCGAGCCAAGTGGGATTGGTGTGCAGATCATTACCTGAAAGTTTCATCAAGATTGGGTGAAAAAAGTGTGTGCTGAGATTTCAGGCAACTCGTAGTTTTTTGGAAGCTTGGCAGGCCCTTTCCATGAAAGTGATTCTCGCCAGTCTCTGCTTAGGGCTACATCAACAGAAAACAAACCATAGAGATAGAACATGAAACTGCTTTATTGTGTCAAGTTTCAAAGAGCTAGCACAAACCGTGTTTGATTTAGAGTTCCAAATACATGTATCCCTATAGGAGAAAACAGAGTGAAATCTCAAAATGAAACCGGTTACTGCCAAGGAAGGGTTTAACCTAGAAGAACGAAATTTGGCGAGCCAAGTGGGATTGGTGTACTGATCATTACCTGAAAGTTTCATCAAGATTGGGTGAAAAAGTGTGTGCTGAGATTTCAGGCAACTCGTAGTTTTTTGGAAGCTTGGCAGGCCCTTTCCATGAAAGTGATTCTCGCCAGTCTCTGCTTAGGGCTACATCAACAGCAAACAAACCATAGAGATAGAACTTGAAACTGCTTTATTGTGTCATGTTTCAAAGAGCTAGCACAAACCGTGTTTGATTTAGAGTTCCAAATACATGTATCACTATAGGAGAAAACAGAGTGAAACCTCAAAATGAAACCGGTTACTGCCAAGGAACGGTTTAACCTAGAAGAACGAAATTTGGCGAGCCAAGTGGGATTGGTGTACTGATCAT
>NW_027524696.1:0-29150 GCF_052094955.1 Ictidomys tridecemlineatus
CCTTCTTCTAGGTTAAACCATTCCTTGGCAGTAACCGGTTTCATTTTGAGGTTTCACTCTGTTTTCCCCTATAGGGATACATGTATTTGGAACTCTAAATCAAACGCGGTTTGTGCTAGCTCTTTGAAACTTGACACAATAAAGCAGTTTCAAGTTCTATCTCTATGGTTTGTTTGCTGTTGATGTAGCCCTAAGCAGACTGGCGAGAATCACTTTCATGGAAAGGGCCTGCCAAGCTTCCAAAAAACTACCAGTTTCTTGAAATCTCAGCACACACTTTTTCACCCAATTTGATGAAAGTTTCAGGTAATGATCAATACACCAATCCCACTTGGCTCGCCAAATTTCGTTCTTCTATGTTAAACCATTCGTTGGCAGTAACCGGTTTCATTTTGAGGTTTCACTCTGTTTTCTCCCATAGGGATACATGTATTTGGAACTCTAAATCAAACACGGTTTGTGCTAGCTCTTTGAAACTTGACACAATAAAGCAGTTTCAAGTTCTATCTCTATGGTTTGTTTGGTGTTGATGTAGCCCTAAGCAGAGACTAGCGAGAATCACTTTCATGGAAAGGGCCTGCAAAGATTCCAAAAAACTACGAGTTGCCTGAAATCTCAGAAAACACTTTTTCACCCAATCTTGATGATACTTTCAGGTAATGATCAGTACACCAATCCCACTTGGCTCGCCAAATTTCGTTCTTCTAGGTTAAACCGTTCGTTGGCAGTAACCGGTTTCATTTTGAGGTTTCACTCTGTTTTCTCCCATAGGGATACATGTATTTGGAACTCTAAATCAAACACGGTTTGTGCTAGCTCGTTGAAACTTGACACAATAAAGCAGTTTCAAGTTCTATCTCTATGGTTTGTTTGCTGTTGATGTAGCCCTAAGCAGAGACTGGCGAGAATCACTTTCATGGAAAGGTTTTGCCAAGCTTCCAAAAAACTACGAGTTGCCTGAAATCTCAGCAAACACTTTTTCACCCAATCTTGATGAAACTTTCAGGTAATGATCAGTACACCAATCCCACTTGGCTCGCCAAATTTCTTTCTTCTAGGTTAAACCGTTTGTTGGCAGTAACCGGATTCATTTTGAGGTTTCACTCTGTTTTCTCCTATAGGGATACATGTATTTGGAACTCTAAATCAAACACGGTTTGTGCTAGCTCTTTGAAACTTCACACAATAAAGCAGTTTCAAGTTCTATCTCTATAGTTTGTTTGCTGTTGATGTAGCCCTAAGCAGAGACTGGCGAGAATCACTTTCATGGAAAGGGCCTGCCAAGCTTCCAAAAAACTACGAGTTGCCTGAAATCTCAGCACACACTTTTTCACCCAATCTTGATGAAACTTTCAGGTAATGATCAGTACACCAATCCCACTTGGCTCGCCAAATTTCGTTCTTCTAGGTTAAACCATTCGTTGGCAGTAACCGGTTTCATTTTGAGGTTTCAATCTGTTTTCTCCTATAGGGATACATGTATTTGGAACTCTAAATCAAACACGGTTTGTGCTAGCTCTTTGAAACTTGACACAATAAAGCAGTTTCAAGTTCTATCTCTATGGTTTGTTTGCTGTTGATGTAGCCCTAAGCAGAGACTGGCGAGAATCACTTTCATGGAAAGGGCCTGCCAAGCTTCCAAAAAACTACGAGTTGCCTGAAATCTCAGCACACACTTTTTCACCCAATCTTGATGAAACTTTCAGGTAATGATCAGTACACCAATCCCACTTGGCTCGCCAAATTTCGTTCTTCTAGGTTAAACCGTTCGTTGGCAGAAACCTGTTTCATTTTGAGGTTTCACTCTGTTTTCTCCCATAGGGATACATGTATTTGGAACTCTAAATCAAACACGGTTTGTGCTAGCTCTTTGAAACTTGACACAATAAAGCAGTTTCAAGTTCTATCTCTATGGTTTGTTTGGTGTTGATGTAGCCCTAAGCAGAGACTAGCGAGAATCACTTTCATGGAAAGGGCCTGCAAAGATTCCAAAAAACTACGAGTTGCCTGAAATCTCAGAAAACACTTTTTCACCCAATCTTGATGATACTTTCAGGTAATGATCAGTACACCAATCCCACTTGGCTCGCCAAATTTCGTTCTTCTAGGTTAAACCGTTTGTTGGCAGTAACCGGTTTCATTTGGAGGTTTCACTCTGTTTTCTCCTATAGAGATACATGTATTTGGAACTCTAAATCAAACACGGTTTGTGCTAACTCTTTGAAACTTGACACAATAAAGCAGTTTCAAGTTCTATCTCTATGGTTTGTTTGGTGTTGATGTAGCCCTAAGCAGAGACAGGCGAGAATCACTTTCATGGAAAGGGCCTGCCAAGTTTCCAAAAAACTACGAGTTGCCTGAAATCTCAGCACACACTTTTTCACACAATCTTGATGATACTTTCAGGTAATGATCAGTACACCAATCCCACTTGGCTCACCAAATTTCGTTCTTCTAGGTTAAACCGTTCGTTGGCAGTAACCGGTTTCATTTTGAGGTTTCACTCTTTTTTCTCCTATAGGGATACATGTATTTGGAACTCTAAATCAAACACGGTTTGTGCTAGCTCTTTGAAACTTGACACAATAAAGCAGTTTCAAGTACTATCTTTATGGTTTGTTTGCTGTTGATGTAGCCCTAAGCAGAGACTGGCAAGAATCACTTTCATGGAAAGGGCCTGCCAAGCTTCCAAAAAACTACGAGTTACCTGAAATCTCAGCACACACTTTTTCACCCAAACTTGATGAAACTTTCAGGTAATGATCAGTACACCAATCCCACTTGGCTGGCCAAATTTCGTTCTTCTAAGTTCAACTGTTCGTTGGCAGTAACTGGTTTCATTTTGAGGTTTCACTCTGTTTTCTCCTATAGGGATACATGTATTTGGAACTCTAAATCAAACACGGTTTGTGCTAGCTCGTTGAAACTTGACACAATAAAGCAGTTTCAAGTTCTATCTCTATGGTTTGTTTGCTGTTGATGTAGCTCTAAGCAGAGACTGGCGAGAATCACTTTCATGGAAAGGGCCTGCCAAGCTTTCAAAAAACTACGAATTGCCTGAAATCTCAGCACACACTTTTTCACCCAATCTTGATGAAACTTTCATGTAATGATCAGTACACCAATCCCACTTGGCTCGCCAAATTTCGTTCTTCTAGGTTAAACCGTTCGTTGGCAGTAACCGGTTTCATTTTTAGGTTTCACTCTGTTTTCTCCTATAGGGATACATGTATTTGGAACTCTAAATCAAACACGGTTTGTGCTAGCTCTTTGAAACTTGACACAATAAAGCAGTTTCAAGTTCTATCTCTATGGTTTGTTTGCTGTTGATATAGCCCTAAGCAGAGACTGGCGAGGATCACTTTCATGGAAAGGGCCTGCCAAGCTTCCAAAAAACTACGAGTTGCCTGAAATCTCAGCACAAACTTTTTCACCCAATCTTGATGAAACTTTCAGGTAATGATCAGTACACCAATCCCACTTGGCTTGCCAAATTTCGTTCTTCTAGGTTAAACCGTTCATTGGCAGTAACCGGTTTCATTTTGAGGTTTCACTCTGTTTTCTCCTATAGGGATACATGTATTTGGAACTCTAAATCAAACACGGTTTGTGCTAGCTCTTTGAAACTTGACACAATAAAGCAGTTTCAAGTTCTATCTTTATGGTTTGTTTGCTGTTGATGTAGCCCTAAGCAGAGACTGGCGAGAATCACTTTCATGGAAAGGGCCTGCCAAGCTTCCAAAAAACTACGAGTTGCCTGAAATCTCAGCACACACTTTTTCACCCAATCTAGATGAAACTTTCAGGTAATGATCAGTACACCAATCCCACTTGGCTGGCCAAATTTCGTTCTTCTAAGTTCAACTGTTCGTTGGCAGTAACTGGTTTCATTTTGAGGTTTCACTCTGTTTTCTCCTATACGGATACATGTATTTGGAACTCTAAATCAAACACGGTTTGTGCTAGCTCTTTGAAACTTGACACAATAAAGCAGTTTCAAGTTCTATCTCTATGGTTTGTTTGCTGTTGATGTAGCTCTAAGCAGAGACTGGCGAGAATCACTTTCATGGAAAGGGCCTGCCAAGCTTCCAAAAATCTACGAATTGCCTGAAATCTCAGCACACACTTTTTCACCCAATCTTGATGAAACTTTCATGTAATGATCAGTACACCAATCCCACTTGGCTCGCCAAATTTCGTTCTTCTAGGTTAAACCGTTCGTTGTCAGTAACCGGTTTCATTTTGATGTTTCACTCTGTTTTCTCCTATAGGGATACATGTATTTGGAACTCTAAATCAAACACGGTTTGTGCTAGCTCTTTGAAACTTGACACAATAAAGCAGTTTCAAGTTCTATCTCTATGGTTTGTTTGCTGTTGATATAGCCCTAAGCAGAGACTGGCGAGGATCACTTTCATGGAAAGGGCCTGCCATGCTTCCAAAAAACTACGAGTTGCCTGAAATCTCAGCACACACTTTTTCACCCAATCTTGATGAAACTTTCAGGTAATGATCAGTACACCAATCCCACTTGGCTTGCCAAATTTCGTTCTTCTAGGTTAAACCGTTCATTGGCAGTAACCGGTTTCATTTTGAGGTTTCACTCTGTTTTCTCCTATAGGGATACATGTATTTGAAACTCTAAATCAAACGCGGTTTGTGCTAGCTCTTTGAAACTTGACACAATAAAGCAGTTTCAAGTTGTATCTCTATGGTTTGTTTGCTGTTGATGTAGCCCTAAGCAGGGACTGGCGAGAATCACTTTCATGGAAAGGGCCTGCCAAGCTTCCAAAAAACTACGAGTTGCCTGAAATCTCAGCACACACTTTTTCACCCAATCTTGATGAAACTTTCATGTAATGATCAGTACACCATTCCCACTTGGCTCGCCAAATTTCGTTCTTCTAGGTTAAACCGTTCGTTGGCAGTAACCGGTTTCATTTTGAGGTTTCACTCTGTTTTCTCCTATAGGGATACATGTATTTGGAACTCTAAATCAAACACAGTTTGTGCTCGCTCTTTGAAACTTGACACAATAAAGCGGTTTCAAGTTCTCTCTCTATGGTTTGTTTGCTGTTGATGTAGCCCTAAGCAGAGACTGGCGAGAATCACTTTCATGGAAAGGGCTTGCCAAGGTTCCAAAAAACTACGAGTTGCCTGAAATCTCAGCACACACTTTTTCACCCAATCTTGATGAAACTTTCAGGTAATGATCAGTACACCAATCCCACTTGGCTCGCCAAATTTCGTTCTTCTACGTTAAACCATTCGTTGGCAGTAACCGGTTTCATTTGGAGGTTTCACTCTGTTTTCTCCTATAGGGATACATGTATTTGGAACTCTAAATAAAACGCGGTTTGTTCTAGCTCTTTGAAACTTGACACAATAAAGCAGTTTCAAGTTCTATCTCTATGGTTTGTTTGCTGTTGATGTAGCCCTAAGCAGAGACTGGCGAGAATCACTTTCATGGAAAGGGCCTGCCAAGCTTCCAAAAAACTACGAGTTGCCTGAAATCTCAGCACACACTTTTTCACCCAATCTTGATGAAACTTTCAGGTAATGATCAGTACACCAGTCCCACTTGGCTCGCCAAACTTCGTTCTTCTAGGTTAAACCGTTCGTTGGCAGTAACCGGTTTCATTTTGAGGTTTCACTCTGTTTTCTCCCATAGGGATACATGTATTTGGAACTCTAAATCAAACACGGTTTGTGCTAGCTCTTTGAAACTTGACACAATAAAGCAGTTTCAAGTTCTATCTCTATGGTTTGTTTGCTGTTGATGTAGCCCTAAGCAGAGACTGGCGAGAATCACTTTCATGGAAAGGGCCTGCCAAGCTTCCAAAAAACTACGAGTTGCCTGAAATCTCAGCAAACACTTTTTCACCCAATCTTGATGATACTTTCAGGTAATGATCAGTACACCAATCCCACTTGGCTCCCCAAATTTCGTTCTTCTAGGTTAAACCGTTCATTGGCAGTAACCGGTTTCATTTTGAGGTTTCACTCTGTTTTCTCCTATAGGGATACATGTATTTGTAACTCTAAATCAAACACGGTTTGTGCTAGCTCTTTGAAACTTGACACAATAAAGCAGTTTCAAGTTCTATCTCTATGGTTTGTTTGCTGTTGATGTAGCCCTAAGCAGAGACTGGCGAGGATCACTTTCATGGAAAGGGCCTGCCAAGCTTCCAAAAAACTACAAGTTGCCTGAAATCTCAGCACACACTTTTTCACCCAATCTTGATGAAACTTTCAGGTAATGATCAGTACACCAGTCCCACTTGGCTCGCCAAATTTCGTTCTTCTAGGTTAATCCATTCGTTGGCAGTAACCGGTTTCCTTTTGAGGTTTCACTCTGTTTTCTCCCATAGGGATACATGTATTTGGAACTCTAAATCAAACACGGTTTGTGCTAGCTCTTTGAAACTTGACACAATAAAGCAGTTTCAAGTTCTATCTCTATGGTTTGTTTGCTGTTGATGTAGCCCTAAGCAGAGACTGGCGAAAATCACTTTCATGGAAAGGGCCTGCCAAGCTTCCAAAAAACTACGAGTTGCCTGAAATCTCAGCACACACTTTTTCACCCAATCTTGATGAAACTTTCAGGTAATGATCAGTACACCAATCCCACTTGGCTCCCCAAATTTCCTTCTTCTAGTTTAAACCGTTCGTTGGCAGTAACCGGTTTCATTTTGAGGTTTCACTCTGTTTTCTCCTATAGGGATACATGTATTTGGAACTCTAAATCAAACACGGTTTGTGCTAGCTCTTTGAAACTTGACACAATAAAGCAGTTTCAAGTTCTATCTCTATGGTTTGTTTGCTGTTGATGTAGCCCTAAGCAGAGACTGGCGAGAATCACTTTCATGGAAAGGGCCTGCCAAGCTTCCAAAAAACTACGAGTTGCCTGAAATCTCAGCACACACTTTTTCACCCAATCTTGATGAAACTTTCAGGTAATGATCAGTACACCAATCCCACTTGGCTCACCAAATTTCGTTCTTCTAGGTTAAACTGTTCCTTGTCAGTTACCGGTTTCATTTTGAGGTTTCACTCTGTTTTCTCCTATAGGGATACATGTATTTGGAACTCTAAATGAAACACGGTTTTTGCTAGCTTTTTGAAACTTGAAACAATAAAGCAGTTTCAAGTTCTATCTTTATGGTTTGTTTGCTGTTGATGTAGCCCTAAGCAGAGACTGGCGAGAATCACTTTCATGGAAAGGGCCTGCCAAGCTTCCAAAAAACTACCAGTTGCCTGAAATCTCAGCAAACACTTTTTCACCCAATATTGATAAAGTTTCAGGTAATGATCACTATACCAATCCCACTTGGCTCGACAAATTTTGTTCTTCTAGGTTAAACCGTTCGTTGGCAGTAACCGGTTTCATTTTGAGGTTTCACTCTGTTTTCTCCAAAGGGATACATGTATTTAGAACTCTAAATCAAACACGGTTTTGTGCTAGCTCTTTGAAAGTTGACACAATAAAGCAGTTTCAAGTTCTCTGTCTATGGTTTGTTTGCTGTTGATGTAGCCCTAAGCAGAGACTGGCGAGAATCACTTTCATAGTAAGGGCCTGCCAAGCTTCCAAAAAACTTCGAGTTGCCTGAAATCTCAGCAAACACTTTTTCACCCAATATTGATGAAACTTTCAGGTAATGATCAGTACACCAATCCCACTTGGCTCGCCAAATTTCGTTCTTCTAGTTTAAACCGTTCGTTGGCAGTAACCGGTTTCATTTTGAGGTTTCACTCTGTTTTCTCCTATAGGGATACATGTATTTGGAACTCTAAATCAAACACGGTTTGTGCTAGCTCTTTGAAACTTGACAAAATAAAGCAGTTTCAAGTTCTATCTCTATGGTTTGTTTGCTGTTGATGTAGCCCTAAGCAGAGACTGGCGAGAATCACTTTCATGGAAAGGGCCTGCCAAGATTCCAAAAATGTACGAGTTGCCTGAAATCTCAGCACACACTTTTTCACCCAATCTGGATGAAACTTTCAGGTAATGATCAGTACACCAATCCTACTTGGCTCACCAAATTTCGTTCTTCTACGTTAAACCGTTCGTTGGCAGTAACCGGTTTCATTTTGAGGTTTCACTCTGTTTTTTCCTATAGGGATACATGTATTTGGAATTCTAAATCAAACGCGGTTTGTGCTAGCTCTTTGAAACTTGACACAATAAAGCAGTTTCAAGTTCTATCTCTATGGTTTGTTTGCTGTTGATGTAGCCCTAAGGAGACTGGCGAGAATCACTTTCATGGAAAGGGCCTGCCAAGCTTCCAAAAAACTACCAGTTGCCTGAAATCTCAGCACACACTTTTTCACCCAATCTTGATGAAAGTTTCAGGTAATGATCAGTACACCAATCCCACTTGGCTTGCCAAATTTCGTTCTTCTAGGTTAAACCATTCGTTGGCATTAACCGGTTTCATTTTGAGGTTTCACTCTGTTTTCTCCCATAGGGATACATGTATTTGGAACTCTAAATCAAACACGGTTTGTGCTAACTCTTTGAAACTTGACACAATAAAGCAGTTTCAAGTTCTATCTCTTGGTTTGTTTGGTGTTGATGTACCCCTAAGCAGAGACTGGCGAGAATCACTTTCATGGAAAGGGCCTGCCAAGCTTCCAAAAATCTACGAGTTGCCTGAAATCTCAGCACACACTTTTTTACACAATCTTTTTTTTTTTTTTTTTTTTTTTTTTTTTTTTTTTTTTTTTTTTTTTTTTTTTTTTAATATCTTTATTTTTTGTCTTTATGTGGTGCTGAGGATCGAACCCAGTGCCTCATGCATGCTAGGCGAGTGCTCTACCACTGAGCCAAAACCCCAGCCCTTTTTTACACAATCTTGATGATACTTTCAGGTAATGATCAGTACACCAATCCCACTTGGCTCGCCAAATTTCGTTCTTCTAGGTTAAACCGTTCGTTGGCAGTAACCGGTTTCATTTTGAGGTTTCACTCTGTTTTCTCCTATAGGGATACATGTATTTGGAACTCTAAATCAAACACGGTTTGTGCTAGCTCTTTGAAACTTGACACAATAAAGCAGTTTCAAGTTCTATCTTTATGGTTTGTTTGCTGTTGATGTAGCCCTAAGCAGAGACTGGCAAGAATCACTTTCATGAAAAGGGCCTGCCAAGCTTCCAAAAAACTACGAGTTGCCTGAAATCTCAGCACACACTTTTTCACCCAATCTTGATGAAACTTTCAGGTAATGATCAGTACACCAATCCCACTTGGCTGGCCAAATTTCGATCTTCTAAGTTCAACTGTTCGTTGGCAGTAACTGGTTTCATTTTGAGGTTTCACTCTGTTTTCTCCTATAGGGATACATGTATTTGGAACTCTAAATCAAACACGGTTTGTGCTAGCTCTTTGAAACTTGACACAATAAAGCAGTTTCAAGTTCTATCTCTATGGTTTGTTTGCTGTTGATGTAGCCCTAAGCAGAGACTGGCGAGAATCACTTTCATGGAAAGGGCCTGCCAAGCTTCCAAAAAACTACGAATTGCCTGAAATCTCAGCACACACTTTTTCACCCAATCTTGATGAAACTTTCAGGTAATGATCAGTACACCAATCCCACTTGGCTCGCCAAATTTCGTTCTTCTACGTTAAACCGTTCGTTGGCAGTAACCGGTTTCATTTTGAGGTTTCACTCTGTTTTCTCCCATAGGGATACATGTATTTGGAACTCTAAATCAAACACGGTTTGTGCTAGCTCTTTGAAACTTGACACAAAAAAGCAGTTTCAAGTTCTATCTCTATGGTTTGTTTGCTGTTGATGTAGCCCTAAGCAGAGACTGGCGAGAATCACTTTCATGGAAAGGGCCTGCCAAGCTTCCAAAAAACTACGAGTTGCCTGAAATCTCAGCACACACTTTTTCACCCAATCTTGATGAAACTTTCAGGTAATGATCAGTACACAAATCCCACTTGGCTGGCCAAATTTCGTTCTTCTAAGTTCAACTGTTCGTTGGCAGTAACTGGTTTCATTTTGAGGTTTCACTCTGTTTTCGCCTATAGGGATACATGTATGTGGAACTCTAAATCAAACACGGTTTGTGCTAGCTCTTTGAAACTGGACACAATAAAGCAGTTTCAAGTTCTATCTCTATGGTTTGTTTGCTGTTGATGTAGCCCTAAGCAGAGACTGGCGAGAATCACTTTCATGGAAAGGGCCTGCCAAGCTTCCAAAAAACTACGAATTGCCTGAAATCTCAGCACACACTTTTTCACCCAATCTTGATGAAACATTCATGTAATGATCAGTACAACAATCCCACTGGCTCGCCAAATTTCGTTCTTCTAGGTTAAACCGTTCGTTGGCAGTAACCGGTTTCATTTTGAGGTTTCACTCTGTTTTCTCCTATAGGGATACATGTATTTGGAACTCTAAATCAAACACGGTTTTTGCTAGCTCTTTGAAATTGACACAAAAAAGCAGTTTCAAGTTCTATCTCTATGGTTTGTTTGCTGTTGATGTAGCCCTAAGCAGAGACTGGCGAGAATCACTTTCATGGAAAGGGCCTGCCAAGCTTCCAAAAAACTACGAATTGCCTGAAATCTCAGCAAACACTTTTTCACCCAATCTTGATGAAACTTTCAGGTAATGATCAGTACTCCATTCCACTTGGCTCGCCAAATTTTGTTCTTCTAGGTTAAACCGTTTGTTGGCAGTAACCGGATTCATTTTGAGGTTTCACTCTGTTTTCTCCTATAGGGATACATGTATTTGGAACTCTAAATCAAACACGGTTTGTGCTAGCTCTTTCACACTTGACACAATAAAGCAGTTTCAAGTTCTATCTCTATGGTTTTTTGCTGTTGATGCAGCCCTAAGCAGAGACTGGCGAGAATCACTTTAATGGAAAGGGCCTGCCAAGCTTCCAAAAAACTACGAGTTGCCTGAAATCTCAGCACACACTTTTTCACCCAATCTTGATGAAACTTTCAGGTAATGATCAGTACACCATTCCCACTTGGCTCCCCAAATTTCGTTCTTCTAGGTTAAACCATTCGTTGGCAGTAACCGGTTTCATTTTGAGGTTTCACTCTGTTTTCTCCTATAGGGATACATGTATTTGGAACTCTAAATCAAACACGGTTTGTGCTAGCTCTTTGAAACTTGACACAATAAAGCAGTTTCAAGTTCTATCTCTATGGTTTGTTTGCTGTTGATGTAGCCCTAAGCAGAGACTGGCGAGAATCACTTTCATGGAAAGGGCCTGCCAAGCTTCCAAAAAACTACGAGTTGCCTGAAATCTCAGCACACACTTTTTCACCCAATCTTGATGAAACTTTCAGGTAATGATCACTACACCAATCCCACTTGGCTCGCCAAATTTCGTTCTTCTAGGTTAAACCGTTCCTTGGCAGTAACCGGTTTCATTTTGAGGTTTCACTCTGTTTTCTCCTATAGGGATACATGTATTTGGAACTCTAAATCAAACACGGTTTTTGCTAGGTCTTTGAAACTTGACACAATAAAGCAGTTAAGAGTTCTATCTCTATGGTTTGTTTGCTGTTGATGTAGCCCTAAGCAGAGACTGGCGAGAATCACTTTCATGGAAAGGGCCTGCCAAGCTTCCAAAAAAGTACGAGTTGCCTGAAATCTCAGCAAACACTTTTTCACCCAATCTTGATGATACTTTCAGGTAATGATCAGTACACCAATCCCACTTGGCTCCCCAAATTTCGTTCTTCTAGGTTAAACCGTTCATTGGCAGTAACCGGTTTCATTTTGAGGTTTCACTCTGTTTTCTCCTATAGGGATACATGTATTTGGAACTCTAAATCAAACACGGTTTGTGCTAGCTCTTTGAAACTTGACACAAAAAAGCAGTTTCAAGGTCTATCTCTATGGTTTGTTTTCTGTTGATGTAGCCCTAAGCAGAGACTGGCGAGGATCACTTTCATGGAAAGGGCCTGCCAAGCTTCCAAAAAACTACAAGTTGCCTGAAATCTCAGCACACACTTTTTCACCCAATCTTGATGAAACTTTCAGGTAATGATCAGTACACCAATCCCACATGGCTCGCCAAATTTCGTTCTTCTAGGTTAAACCATTCGTTGGCAGTAACCGGTTTCATTTTGAGGTTTCACTCTGTTTTCTCCTATAGGGATACATGTATTTGGAACTCGAAATCAAACGCGGTTTGTGCTAGCTCTTTGAAACTTGACACAATAAAGCAGTTTCAAGTTCTATCTCTATGGTTTGTTTGCTGTTGATCTAGCCCTAAGCAGAGACTGGCGAGAATCACTTTCATGGAAAGGGCCTGCCAAGCTTCCAAAAAACTACGAGTTGCCTGAAATCTCAGCACACACTTTTTCACCCAATCTTGATGAAACTTTCAGGTAATGATCAGTACACCAATCCCACTTGGCTCGCCAAATTTCGTTCTTCTAGGTTAAACCGTTCGTTGGCAGTAACCGGTTTCATTTTGAGGTTTCACTCTGTTTTCTCCCATAGGGATACATGTATTTGGAACTCTAAATCAAACACGGTTTGTGCTAGCTCTTTGAAATTGACACAAAAAAGCAGTTTCAAGTTCTATCTCTATGGTTTGTTTGCTGTTGATGTAGCCCTAAGCAGAGACTGGTGAGAATCACTTTCATGGAAAGGGCCTGCCAAGCTTCCAAAAAACTACGAATTGCCTGAAATCTCAGCAAACACTTTTTCACCCAATCTTGATGAAACTTTCAGGTAATGATCAGTACTCCAATCCCACTTGGCTCGCCAAATTTTGTTCTTCTAGGTTAAACCGTTTGTTGGCAGTAACCGGATTCATTTTGAGGTTTCACTCTGTTTTCTCCTATAGGGATACATGTATTTGGAACTCTAAATCAAACACGGTTTGTGCTAGCTCTTTCACACTTGACACAATAAAGCAGTTTCAAGTTCTATCTCTATGGTTTGTTTGCTGTTGATGCAGCCCTAAGCAGAGACTGGCGAGAATCACTTTAATGGAAAGGGCCTGCCAAGCTTCCAAAAAACTACGAGTTGCCTGAAATCTCAGCACACACTTTTTCACCCAATCTTGATGAAACTTTCAGGTAATGATCAGTACACCATTCCCACTTGGCTCCCCAAATTTCGTTCTTCTAGGTTAAACCATTCGTTGGCAGTAACCGGTTTCATTTTGAGGTTTCACTCTGTTTTCTCCTATAGGGATACATGTATTTGGAACTCTAAATCAAACACGGTTTGTGCTAGCTCTTTGAAACTTGACACAATAAAGCAGTTTCAAGTTCTATCTCTATGGTTTGTTTGCTGTTGATGTAGCCCTAAGCAGAGACTGGCGAGAATCACTTTCATGGAAAGGGCCTGCCAAGCTTCCAAAAAACTACGAGTTGCCTGAAATCTCAGCACACACTTTTTCACCCAATCTTGATGAAACTTTCAGGTAATGATCACTACACCAATCCCACTTGGCTCGCCAAATTTCGTTCTTCTAGGTTAAACCGTTCCTTGGCAGTAACCGGTTTCATTTTGAGGTTTCACTCTGTTTTCTCCTATAGGGATACATGTATTTGGAACTCTAAATCAAACACGGTTTTTGCTAGGTCTTTGAAACTTGACACAATAAAGCAGTTAAGAGTTCTATCTCTATGGTTTGTTTGCTGTTGATGTAGCCCTAAGCAGAGACTGGCGAGAATCACTTTCATGGAAAGGGCCTGCCAAGCTTCCAAAAAAGTACGAGTTGCCTGAAATCTCAGCAAACACTTTTTCACCCAATCTTGATGATACTTTCAGGTAATGATCAGTACACCAATCCCACTTGGCTCCCCAAATTTCGTTCTTCTAGGTTAAACCGTTCATTGGCAGTAACCGGTTTCATTTTGAGGTTTCACTCTGTTTTCTCCTATAGGGATACATGTATTTGGAACTCTAAATCAAACACGGTTTGTGCTAGCTCTTTGAAACTTGACACAAAAAAGCAGTTTCAAGGTCTATCTCTATGGTTTGTTTTCTGTTGATGTAGCCCTAAGCAGAGACTGGCGAGGATCACTTTCATGGAAAGGGCCTGCCAAGCTTCCAAAAAACTACAAGTTGCCTGAAATCTCAGCACACACTTTTTCACCCAATCTTGATGAAACTTTCAGGTAATGATCAGTACACCAATCCCACATGGCTCGCCAAATTTCGTTCTTCTAGGTTAAACCATTCGTTGGCAGTAACCGGTTTCATTTTGAGGTTTCACTCTGTTTTCTCCTATAGGGATACATGTATTTGGAACTCGAAATCAAACGCGGTTTGTGCTAGCTCTTTGAAACTTGACACAATAAAGCAGTTTCAAGTTCTATCTCTATGGTTTGTTTGCTGTTGATCTAGCCCTAAGCAGAGACTGGCGAGAATCACTTTCATGGAAAGGGCCTGCCAAGCTTCCAAAAAACTACGAGTTGCCTGAAATCTCAGCACACACTTTTTCACCCAATCTTGATGAAACTTTCAGGTAATGATCAGTACACCAATCCCACTTGGCTCGCCAAATTTCGTTCTTCTAGGTTAAACCGTTCGTTGGCAGTAACCGGTTTCATTTTGAGGTTTCACTCTGTTTTCTCCCATAGGGATACATGTATTTGGAACTCTAAATCAAACACGGTTTGTGCTAGCTCTTTGAAACTTGACACAATAAAGCAGTTTCAAGTTCTATCTCTATGGTTTGTTTGCTGTTGATGTAGCCCTAAGCAGAGACTGGCGAGAATCACTTTCATGGAAAGGGCCTGCCAAACTTCCAAAAAACTACGAGTTGCCTGAAATCTCAGCACACACTTTTTCACCCAATCTTGATGAAACTTTCAGGTAATGATCAGTACACAAATCCCACTTGGCTGGCCAAATTTCGTTCTTCTAAGTTCAACTGTTCGTTGGCAGTAACTGGTTTCATTTTGAGGTTTCACTCTGTTTTCTCCCATAGGGATACATGTATGTGGAACTCTAAATCAAACACGGTTTGTGCTAGCTCTTTGAAACTGGACACAATAAAGCAGTTTCAAGTTCTATCTCTATGGTTTGTTTGCTGTTGATGTAGCCCTAAGCAGAGACTGGCGAGAATCACTTTCATGGAAAGGGCCTGCCAAGCTTCCAAAAAACTACGAATTGCCTGAAATCTCAGCACACACTTTTTCACCCAATCTTGATGAAACATTCATGTAATTATCAGTACAACAATCCCACTTGGCTCGCCAAATTTCGTTCTTCTAGGTTAAACCGTTCGTTGGCAGTAACCGGTTTCATTTTGAGGTTTCACTCTGTTTTCTCCTATAGGGATACATGTATTTGGAACTCTAAATCAAACACGGTTTTTGCTAGCTCTTTGAAATTGACACAAAAAAGCAGTTTCAAGTTCTACCTCTATGGTTTGTTTGCTGTTGATGTAGCCCTAAGCAGAGACTGGCGAGAATCACTTTCATGGAAAGGGCCTGCCAAGCTTCCAAAAAACTACGAATTGCCTGAAGTCTCAGCAAACACTTTTTCACCCAATCTTGATGAAACTTTCAGGTAATGATCAGTACACCAATCCCACTTGGCTCGCCAAATTTTGTTCTTCTAGGTTAAACCGTTTGTTGGCAGTAACCGGATTCATTTTGAGGTTTCACTCTGTTTTCTCCTATAGGGATACATGTATTTGGAACTCTAAATCAAACACGGTTTGTGCTAGCTCTTTCAAACTTGACACAATAAAGCAGTTTCAAGTTCTATCTCTATGGTTTGTTTGCTGTTGATGCAGCCCTAAGCAGAGACTGGCGAGAATCACTTTAATGGAAAGGGCCTGCCAAGCTTCCAAAAAACTACGAGTTGCCTGAAATCTCAGCACACACTTTTTCACCCAATCTTGATGAAACTTTCAGGTAATGATCAGTACACCATTCCCACTTGGCTCCCCAAATTTCGTTCTTCTAGGTTAAACCATTCGTTGGCAGTAACCGGTTTCATTTTGAGGTTTCACTCTGTTTTCTCCTATAGGGATACATGTATTTGGAACTCTAAATCAAACACGGTTTGTGCTAGCTCTTTGAAACTTGACACAATAAAGCAGTTTCAAGTTCTATCTCTATGGTTTGTTTGCTGTTGATGTAGCCCTAAGCAGAGACTGGCGAGAATCACTTTCATGGAAAGGGCCTGCCAAGCTTCCAAAAAACTACGAGTTGCCTGAAATCTCAGCACACACTTTTTCACCCAATCTTGATGAAACTTTCAGGTAATGATCACTACACCAATCCCACTTGGCTCGCCAAATTTCGTTCTTCTAGGTTAAACCGTTCCTTGGCAGTAACCGGTTTCATTTTGAGGTTTCACTCTGTTTTCTCCTATAGGGATACATGTATTTGGAACTCTAAATCAAACACGGTTTTTGCTAGGTCTTTGAAACTTGACACAATAAAGCAGTTAAGAGTTCTATCTCTATGGTTTGTTTGCTGTTGATGTAGCCCTAAGCAGAGACTGGCGAGAATCACTTTCATGGAAAGGGCCTGCCAAGCTTCCAAAAAAGTACGAGTTGCCTGAAATCTCAGCAAACACTTTTTCACCCAATCTTGATGATACTTTCAGGTAATGATCAGTACACCAATCCCACTTGGCTCCCCAAATTTCGTTCTTCTAGGTTAAACCGTTCATTGGCAGTAACCGGTTTCATTTTGAGGTTTCACTCTGTTTTCTCCTATAGGGATACATGTATTTGGAACTCTAAATCAAACACGGTTTGTGCTAGCTCTTTGAAACTTGACACAAAAAAGCAGTTTCAAGGTCTATCTCTATGGTTTGTTTGCTGTTGATGTAGCCCTAAGCAGAGACTGGGGAGGATCACTTTCATGGAAAGGGCCTGCCAAGCTTCCAAAAAACTACAAGTTGCCTGAAATCTCAGCACACACTTTTTCACCCAATCTTGATGAAACTTTCAGGTAATGATCAGTACACCAATCCCACTTGGCTCGCCAAATTTCGTTCTTCTAGGTTAAACCATTAGTTGGCAGTAACAGGTTTCATTTTGAGGTTTCACTCTGTTTTCTCCTATAGGAATACATGTATTTGGAACTCGAAATCAAACGCGGTTTGTGCTAGCTCTTTGAAACTTGACACAATAAAGCAGTTTCAAGTTCTATCTCTATGGTTTGTTTGCTGTTGATCTAGCCCTAAGCAGAGACTGGCGAGAATCACTTTCATGGAAAGGGCCTGCCAAGCTTCCAAAAAACTACGAGTTGCCTGAAATCTCAGCACACACTTTTTCACCCAATCTTGATGAAACTTTCAGGTAATGATCAGTACACCAATCCCACTTGGCTCGCGAAATTTCGTTCTTCTAGGTTAAACCGTTCATTGGCAGTAACCGGTTTCATTTTGAGGTTTCACTCTGTTTTCTCCTA
Organism: Ictidomys tridecemlineatus; assembly: GCF_052094955.1. Classification (NCBI taxonomy): domain Eukaryota; kingdom Metazoa; phylum Chordata; class Mammalia; order Rodentia; family Sciuridae; genus Ictidomys; species Ictidomys tridecemlineatus. The sequence continues at coordinate 17,378 of NW_027524696.1, forward strand.
TAGGGATACATGTATTTGGAACTCTAAATCAAACACGGTTTGTGCTAGCTCTTTGAAACTTGACACAATAAAGCAGTTTCAAGTTCTATCTCTATGGTTTGTTTGCTGTTGATGTAGCCCTAAGCAGAGACTGGCGAGGATCACTTTCATGGAAAGGGCCTGCCAAGCTTCCAAAAAACTACGAGTTGCCTGAAATCTCAGCACACACTTTTTCACCCAATCTTGATGAAACTTTCAGGTAATGATCAGTACACCAATCCCACTTGGCTTGCCAAATTTCGTTTTTCTAGGTTAAACCGTTCATTGGCAGTAACCGGTTTCATTTTGAGGTTTCACTCTGTTTTCTCCTATAGGGATACATGTATTTGGACCTCGAAATCAAACGCGGTTTGTGCTAGGTCTTTGAAACTTGACACAATAAAGCAGTTTCAAGTTGTATCTCTATGGTTTGTTTGCTGTTGATGTAGCCCTAAGCAGAGACTGGCGAGAATCACTTTCATGTAAAGGGCCTGCCAAGCTTCCAAATAACTACGAGTTGCCTGAAATATCAGCACACACTTTTTCACCCTTTCTTGATGAAACTTTCAGGTAATGATCAGTACACCATTCCCACTTGGCTCGCCAAATTTCGTTCTTCTAGGTTAAACCGTTCGTTGGCAGTAACCGGTTTCATTTTGAGGTTTCACTCTGTTTTCTCCTATAGGGATACATGTATTTGGAACTCTAAATCAAACACAGTTTGTGCTAGCTCTTTGAAACTTGACATAATAAAGCGGTTTCAAGTTCTATCTCTATGGTTTGTTTGCTGTTGATGTAGCCCTAAGCAGAGACTGGCGAGAATCACTTTCATGGAAAAGGCTCTCCAAGGTTCCAAAAAACTACAAGTTGCCTGAAATCTCAGCACACACTTTTTCACCCAATCTTGATGAAACTTTCAGGTAATGATCAGTACACCAATCCCACTTGGCTCGCCAAATTTCGTTCTTCTTGGTCAAACCGTTCGTTGGCAGTAACCGGTTTTATTTTGAGGTTTCACTCTGTTTTCTCCTATAGGGATACATGTATTTGGAACTCTAAATAAAACGCGGTTTGTGCTAGCTCTTTGAAACTTGACACAATAAAGCAGTTTCAAGTTCTATCTCTTGGTTTGTTTGGTGTTGATGTAGCCCTAAGCAGAGACTGGCGAGAATCACTTTCATGGAAAGGGCCTGCCAAGCTTCCAAAAATCTACGAGTTGCCTGAAATCTCAGCACACACTTTTTTACACAATCTTGATGATACTTTCAGGTAATGATCAGTACACCAATCCCACTTGGCTCGCCAAATTTCGTTCTTCTAGGTTAAACCGTTCGTTGGCAGTAACCGGTTTCATTTTGAGGTTTCACTCTGTTTTCTCCTATAGGGATACATGTATTTGGAACTCTAAATCAAACACGGTTTGTGCTAGCTCTTTGAAACTTGACACAATAAAGCAGTTTCAAGTTCTGTCTTTATGGTTTGTTTGCTGTTGATGTAGCCCTAAGCAGAGACTGGCGAGAATCACTTTCATGGAAAGGGCCTGCCAAGCTTCCAAAAAACTTCGAGTTGCCTGAAGTCTCAGCACACACTTTTTCACCCAATCTTGATGAAAATTTCAGGTAATGATCAGTACACCAATCCCACTTGCCTCGCCAAATTTCGTTCTTCTAGGTTAAACCGTTCGTTGGCAGTAACCGGTTTCATTTTTGGTTTCACTCTGTTTTCTCCTATAGGGATACATGTATTTGGAACTCTAAATCAAATGCGGTTTGTGCTAGCTCTTTGAAACTTGACACAATAAAGCAGTTTCAAGTTCTATCTCTACGGTTTGTTTGCTGTTGATGTAGCCCTAAGCAGAGACTGGCGAGAATCACTTTCATAGAAAGGGCCTGCCAAGCTTCCAAAAAAATACGAGTTGCCTGAAATCTCAGCACACACTTTTTCACCCAATCTTGATGATACTTTCAGGTAATGATCAGTACACTAATCCCACTTGGCTCCCCAAATTTCGTTCTTCTAGGTTAAACAGTTCGTTGGCTGTAACCGGTTTCATTTTGAGGTTTCACTCTGTTTTCTCCTATAGGGATACATGTATTTGGAACTCTAAATCAAACACGGTTTGTGCTAGCTCTTTGAAACTTGACACAATAAAGCAGTTTCAAGATCTATCTCTATGGTTTGTTTGCTGTTGATGTAGCCCTTAGCAGAGACTGGCGAGAATCACTTTCATGGAAAGGGCCTGCCAAGCTTCCAAAAAACTACGAGTTGCCTGAAATCTCAGCACACACTCTTTCACCCAATCTTAATGAAACTTTCAGGTAATGATCAGTACACCAATCCCACTTGGCTCGCCAAATTTCGTTCTTCTAGGTTAAACCCTTCGTTGGCAGTAAGCGGTTTCATTTTGAGGTTTCACTCTGTTTTCTCCTATAGGGATACATGTATTTGGAACTCTAAATCAAACACGGTTTGTGCTAGCTGTTTGAAACTTGACACAATAAAGCAGTTTCAAGTTCTATCTCTATGGTTTGTTTGCTGTTGATGTAGCACTAAGCAGAGAGTGGCGAGAATCACTTTTATGGAAAGCGCCTGCCAAGCTTCCAAAAAACTATGAGTTGCCTGAAATCTCAGCACACACTTTTTCACCCAATCTTGATGAAACTTTCAGGTAATAATCAGTACACCAATCCCACTTGGCTCGCCACATTTCATTCTTCTAGGTTAAACCATTCGTTGGCAGTAACCAGTTTCATTTTGAGGTTTCACTCTGTTTTCTCCTATAGGGATACATGTATTTGGAACTCTAAATCAAACGCGGTTTGTGCTAGCTCTTTGAAACTTGACACAATAAAGCAGTTTCAAGTTCTATCTCTATGGTTTGTTTGCTGTTGATGTAGCCCTAAGCAGAGACTGGCGAGAATCACTTTCATGGAAAGGGCCTGCCAAGCTTCCAAAAAACTACGAGTTGCCTGAAATCTCAGCAAACACTTTTTCACCCAATCTTGATGAATCTCTCAGGTAATGATCAGTACACCAATCCCACTTGGCTCGCCAAATTTCGTTCTTCTAGGTTAAACCGTTCGTTGGCAGTAACCGGTTTCATTTTGAGGTTTCACTCTGTTTTCTCCTATAGGGATACATGTATTTGGAACTCTAAATCAAACACGGTTTTTGCTAGCTCTTTGAAACTTGACACAATAAAGCAGTTTCAAGTTCTATCTCTATGGTTTGTTTGCTGTTGATGTAGCCCTAAGCAGAGACTGGCAAGAATCACTTTCATGGAAAGGGCCTGCCAAGCTTCCAACAAACTACGAGTTGCCTGAAATCTCAGCACACACTTTTTCACCCAATCTTGATGAAACTTTCAGGTAATGATCAGTACACAAATCCCACCTGGCTCGCCAAATTTCGTTCTTCTAGGTTAAACCGTTCGTTGGCAGTAACCGGTTTCATTTTGAGGTTTCACTCTGTTTTCTCCTATAGGGATACATGTATTTGGAACTCTAAATCAAACGCGGTTTGTGCTAGCTCTTTGAAACTTGACACAATAAAGCAGTTTCAAGTTCTATCTCTATGGTTTGTTTGCTGTTGATGTAGCCCTAAACAGAGACTGGCGAAAATCACTTTCTTGGAAAGGGCCTGCCAAGCTTCCAAAAAACAACGAGTTGCCTGAAATCTCAGCACACACTTTTTCACCCAATCTTGATGAAACTTTCAGGTAATGATCAGTACACCAATCCCACTTGGCTCGCCAAATTTCGTTCTTCTAGGTTAAACCGTTCGTTGGCAGTAACCGGTTTCATTTTGAGGTTTCACTCTGTTTTCTCCTACAGCGATACATGTATTTGGAACTCTAAATCAAACGCGGTTAGTGCTACCTCTTTGAAACTTGAAACAATAAAGCAGTTTCAAGTTCTATCACTATGGTTTGTTTGCTGTTGATGTAGCCCTAAGCAGATACTGTCGAGAATCACTTTCATGGAAAGGGCATGCCAAGCTTCCAAAAAACTACGAGTTGCCTGAAATCTCAGCAAACACTTTTTCACCCAATCTTGATGATACTTTCAGGTAATGATCAGTACACCAATCCCACCTGGCTCGCCAAATTTCGTTCTTCGAGGTTAAACCGTTCGTTGGCAGTAACCGGTTTCATTTTGAGGTTTCACTCTGTTTTCTCCTATAGGGATACATGTATTTGGAACTCTAAATCAAACACGGTTTGTGCTAGCTCTTTGAAACATTACACAATAAAGCAGTTTCAAGGTCTATCTCTATGGCTTGTTTGCTGTTGATGTAGTCCTAAGCAGAGACTGGCGAGAATCACTTTCATGGAAAGGGCCTGCCAAGCTTCCAAAAAACTACGAGTTGCCTGAAATCTCAGCACACACTTTTTCACCCAATCTTGATGAAACTTTCAGGTAATGATCAGAACACCAATCCCACTTGGCTCGCCAAATTTCGTTCTTCTAGGTTAAACCATTCGTTGGCAGTATCCGGTTTCATTTTGAGGATTCACTCTGTTTTCTCCTATAGGGATACATGTATTTGGAACTCTAAATCAAACACGGTTTGTGCTAGCTCTTTCAAACTTGACACAATAAAGCAGTTTCAAGTTCTATCTCTATGGTTTGTTTGCTGTTGATGTAGCCCTAAGCAGAGACTGGCGAGAATCACTTTCATGGAAAGGGCCTGCCAAGCTTCCAAAAAACTACGAGTTGCCTGAAATCTCAGCACACACTTTTTCACCCAATCTTGATGAAACTTTCAGGTAATGATCAGTACACCAATCCCACTTGCCTCGCCAAATTTCGTTCTTCTAGGTTAAACCGTTCGTTGGCAGTAACTGGTTTCATTTTGTGGTTTCACTCTGTTTTCTCCTATAGGGATACATGTATTTGGAACTCTAAATCAAACGCGGTTTGTGCAAGCTCTTTGAAACTTGACACAATAAAGCAGTTTCAAGTTCTATCACTATGGTTTGTTTGCTGTTGATGTAGCCCTTAGCAGAGACTGGCGAGAATCACTTTCATGGAAAGGGCCTGCCAAGCTTCCAAAAAACTACGAGTTGCCTGAAATCTCAGCACACACTCTTTCACCCAATCTTAATGAAACTTTCAGGTAATGATCAGTACACCAATCCCACTTGGCTCGCCAAATTTCGTTCTTCTAGGTTAAACCCTTCGTTGGCAGTAAGCGGTTTCATTTTGAGGTTTCACTCTGTTTTCTCCTATAGGGATACATGTATTTGGAACTCTAAATCAAACACGGTTTGTGCTAGCTGTTTGAAACTTGACACAATAAAGCAGTTTCAAGTTCTATCTCTATGGTTTGTTTGCTGTTGATGTAGCCCTAAGCAGAGAGTGGCGAGAATCACTTTTATGGAAAGCGCCTGCCAAGCTTCCAAAAAACTATGAGTTGCCTGAAATCTCAGCACACACTTTTTCACCCAATCTTGATGAAACTTTCAGGTAATAATCAGTACACCAATCCCACTTGGCTCGCCACATTTCATTCTTCTAGGTTAAACCATTCGTTGGCAGTAACCAGTTTCATTTTGAGGTTTCACTCTGTTTTCTCCTAAAAGGATACATGTATTTGGAACTCTAAATCAAACGCGGTTTGTGCTAGCTCTTTGAAACTTGACACAATAAAGCAGTTTCAAGTTCTATCACTATGGTTTGTTTGCTGTTGATGTAGCCCTAAGCAGATACTGTCGAGAATCACTTTCATGGAAAGGGCATGCCAAGCTTCCAAAAAACTACGAGTTGCCTGAAATCTCAGCAAACACTTTTTCACCCAATCTTGATGATACTTTCAGGTAATGATCAGTACACCAATCCCACCTGGCTCGCCAAATTTCGTTCTTCGAGGTTAAACCGTTCGTTGGCAGTAACCGGTTTCATTTTGAGGTTTCACTCTGTTTTCTCCTATAGGGATACATGTATTTGGAACTCTAAATCAAACACGGTTTGTGCTAGCTCTTTGAAACATTACACAATAAAGCAGTTTCAAGGTCTATCTCTATGGCTTGTTTGCTGTTGATGTAGTCCTAAGCAGAGACTGGCGAGAATCACTTTCATGGAAAGGGCCTGCCAAGCTTCCAAAAAACTACGAGTTGCCTGAAATCTCAGCACACACTTTTTCACCCAATCTTGATGAAACTTTCAGGTAATGATCAGAACACCAATCCCACTTGGCTCGCCAAATTTCGTTCTTCTAGGTTAAACCATTCGTTGGCAGTATCCGGTTTCATTTTGAGGATTCACTCTGTTTTCTCCTATAGGGATACATGTATTTGGAACTCTAAATCAAACACGGTTTGTGCTAGCTCTTTCAAACTTGACACAATAAAGCAGTTTCAAGTTCTATCTCTATGGTTTGTTTGCTGTTGATGTAGCCCTAAGCAGAGACTGGCGAGAATCACTTTCATGGAAAGGGCCTGCCAAGCTTCCAAAAAACTACGAGTTGCCTGAAATCTCAGCACACACTTTTTCACCCAATCTTGATGAAACTTTCAGGTAATGATCAGTACACCAATCCCACTTGCCTCGCCAAATTTCGTTCTTCTAGGTTAAACCGTTCGTTGGCAGTAACTGGTTTCATTTTGTGGTTTCACTCTGTTTTCTCCTATAGGGATACATGTATTTGGAACTCTAAATCAAACGCGGTTTGTGCAAGCTCTTTGAAACTTGACACAATAAAGCAGTTTCAAGTTCTATCACTATGGTTTGTTTGCTGTTGATGTAGCCCTTAGCAGAGACTGGCGAGAATCACTTTCATGGAAAGGGCCTGCCAAGCTTCCAAAAAACTACGAGTTGCCTGAAATCTCAGCACACACTCTTTCACCCAATCTTAATGAAACTTTCAGGTAATGATCAGTACACCAATCCCACTTGGCTCGCCAAATTTCGTTCTTCTAGGTTAAACCCTTCGTTGGCAGTAAGCGGTTTCATTTTGAGGTTTCACTCTGTTTTCTCCTATAGGGATACATGTATTTGGAACTCTAAATCAAACACGGTTTGTGCTAGCTGTTTGAAACTTGACACAATAAAGCAGTTTCAAGTTCTATCTCTATGGTTTGTTTGCTGTTGATGTAGCCCTAAGCAGAGAGTGGCGAGAATCACTTTTATGGAAAGCGCCTGCCAAGCTTCCAAAAAACTATGAGTTGCCTGAAATCTCAGCACACACTTTTTCACCCAATCTTGATGAAACTTTCAGGTAATAATCAGTACACCAATCCCACTTGGCTCGCCACATTTCATTCTTCTAGGTTAAACCATTCGTTGGCAGTAACCAGTTTCATTTTGAGGTTTCACTCTGTTTTCTCCTAAAGGGATACATGTATTTGGAACTCTAAATCAAACGCGGTTTGTGCTAGCTCTTTGAAACTTGACACAATAAAGCAGTTTCAAGTTCTATCTCTATGGTTTGTTTGCTGTTGATGTAGCCCTAAGCAGAGACTGGCGAGAATCACTTTCATGGAAAGGGCCTGCCAAGCTTCCAAAAAACTACGAGTTGCCTGAAATCTCAGCAAACACTTTTTCACCCAATCTTGATGAATCTCTCAGGTAATGATCAGTACACCAATCCCACTTGGCTCGCCAAATTTCGTTCTTCTAGGTTAAACCGTTCGTTGGCAGTAACCGGTTTCATTTTGAGGTTTCACTCTGTTTTCTCCTATAGGGATACATGTATTTGGAACTCTAAATCAAACACGGTTTTTGCTAGCTCTTTGAAACTTGACACAATAAAGCAGTTTCAAGTTCTATCTCTATGGTTTGTTTGCTGTTGATGTAGCCCTAAGCAGAGACTGGCAAGAATCACTTTCATGGAAAGGGCCTGCCAAGCTTCCAACAAACTACGAGTTGCCTGAAATCTCAGCACACACTTTTTCACCCAATCTTGATGAAACTTTCAGGTAATGATCAGTACACAAATCCCACCTGGCTCGCCAAATTTCGTTCTTCTAGGTTAAACCGTTCGTTGGCAGTAACCGGTTTCATTTTGAGGTTTCACTCTGTTTTCTCCTATAGGGATACATGTATTTGGAACTCTAAATCAAACGCAGTTTGTGCTAGCTCTTTGAAACTTGACACAATAAAGCAGTTTCAAGTTCTATCTCTATGGTTTGTTTGCTGTTGATGTAGCCCTAAACAGAGACTGGCGAAAATCACTTTCTTGGAAAGGGCCTGCCAAGCTTCCAAAAAACAACGAGTTGCCTGAAATCTCAGCACACACTTTTTCACCCAATCTTGATGAAACTTTCAGGTAGTGATCAGTACACCAATCCCACTTGGCTCGCCAAATTTCGTTCTTCTAGGTTAAACCGTTCGTTGGCAGTAATCGGTTTCATTTTGAGGTTTCACTCTGTTTTCTCCTACAGCGATACATGTATTTGGAACTCTAAATCAAACGCGGTTAGTGCTACCTCTTTGAAACTTGACACAATAAAGCAGTTTCAAGTTCTATCACTATGGTTTGTTTGCTGTTGATGTAGCCCTAAGCAGATACTGTCGAGAATCACTTTCATGGAAAGGGCATGCCAAGCTTCCAAAAAACTACGAGTTGCCTGCATTCTCAGAACACACTTTTTCACCAAATCTTGATGATACTTTCAGGTAATGATCAGTACACCAATCCCACCTGGCTCGCCAAATTTCGTTCTTCTAGGTTAAACCGTTCGTTGGCTGTAACCGGTTTCATTTTGAGGTTTCACTCTGTTTTCTCCTATAGGGATACATGTATTTGGAACTCTAAATCAAACACGGTTTGTGCTAGCTCTTTGAAACTTTACACAATAAAGCAGTTTCAAGTTCTTTCTCTATGGTTTGTTTGCTGTTGATGTAGCCCTAAGCAGAGACTGGCGAGAATCACTTTCATGGAAAGGGCCTGCCAAGCTTCCAAAAAACTACGAGTTGTCTGAAATCTCAGCACACACTTTTTCACCCAATCTTGATGAAACTTTCAGGTAATGATCAGAACACCAATCCCACTTGGCTCGCCAAATTTCGTTCTTCTAGGTTAAACCATTCGTTGGCAGTAACCGGTTTCATTTTGAGGATTCACTCTGTTTTCTCCTATAGGGATACATGTATTTGGAACTCTAAATCAAACACGGTTTGTGCTAGCTCTTTCAAACTTGACACAATAAAGCAGTTTCAAGTTCTATCTCTATGGTTTGTTTGCTGTTGATGTAGCCCTAAGCAGAGACTGGCGAGAATCACTTTCATGGAAAGGGCCTGCCAAGCTTCCAAAAAACTACGAGTTGCCTGAAATCTCAGCACACACTTTTTCACCCAATCTTGATGAAACTTTCAGGTAATGATCAGTACACCAATCCCACTTGCCTCGCCAAATTTCGTTCTTCTAGGTTAAACCGTTCGTTGGCAGTAACCGGTTTCATTTTGTGGTTTCACTCTGTTTTCTCCTATAGGGATACATGTATTTGGAACTCTAAATCAAACGCGGTTTGTGCAAGCTCTTTGAAACTTGACACAATAAAGCAGTTTCAAGTTCTATCACTATGGTTTGTTTGCTGTTGATGTAGCCCTAAGCAGAGACTGGCGAGAATCACTTTCATGGAAGGGGCCTGCCAAGTTTCCAAAAAACTACGAGTTGCCTGAAATCTCAGCACACATTTTTTCACCCAATCTTGATGAAACTTTCAGGTAATGATCAGTACACCAATCCCACTTGGCTCGCCAAATTTCATTCTTCTAGGTTAAACCGTTCGTTGGCAGTAACCGGTTTCATTTTGAGGTTTCACTCTGTTTTCTCCTATAGGGATACATGTATTTGGAACTCTAAATCAAACGCGGTTTGTGCTAGCTCTTTGAAACTTGACACAATAAAGCAGTTTCAATTTCTATCTCTATGGTTTGTTTGCTGTTGATGTAGACCTAAGCAGAGACTGGCGAGAATCTCTTTCATGGAAAGGGCCTGCCAAGCTTCCAAAAAACTACGAGTTGCCTGAAATCTCAGCACACACTTTTTCACCCAATCTTGGTGAAACTTTCAGGTAATGATCAGTACACAAATCCCACTTGGCTCGCCAAATTTCGTTCTTCTAGGTTAAACCGTTCGTTGGCAGTAACCGGTTTCATTTTGAGGTTTTCTCTTTTTCTCCTATAGGAATACATGTATTTGGAACTCTAAATCAAATACGGTTTGTACTAGCTCTTTGAACCTTGACACAATAAAGCAGTTTTAAGTTCTATCTCTATGGTTTGTTTGCTGTTGATGTAGCCCTAAGCAGAGACTGGCGAGATTCACTTTCATGGAAAGGGCCTGCCAAGCTTCCAAAAAACTACGAGTTTCCTGAAATCTCAGCACACAGTTTTTCACCCAATCTTGATGAAACTTTCAGGTAATGATCAGTACACCAATCCCACTTGGCTCGCCAAATTTCGTTCTTCTAGGTTAAACGGTTCGTTGGCAGTAACCGGTTTCATTTTGAGGTTTCACTCTGTTTTCTCCCATAGGGATACATGTATTTGGAACTCTAAATCAAACACGGTTTTTGCTAGCTCTTTGAAACTTGACACAGTAAAGCAGTTTCAAGTTCTATCTCTACGGTTTGTTTGCTGTTGATGTAGCCCTAAGCAGAGACTGGCGAGAATCACTTTCATGGAAAGGGCCTGCCAAGCTTCCAAAAAACTACGAGTTTCCTGAAATTTCAGCACACACTTTTTCACCCAATCTTGATGAAACTTTCAGGTAATGATCAGTACACCAATCCCACTTGGCTCGCCAAATTTCGTTCTTCTAGGTTAAACCGTTCGTTGGCAGTAACCGGTTTCATTTTGAGGTTTCACTCTGTTTTCTCCCATAGAGATACGTGTATTTGGAACTCTAAATCAAACACGGTTTGTGCTAGCTCTTTGAAACTTGACCCAATAAAGCAGTTTCAAGTTCTATCTCTATGGTTTGTTTGCTGTTGATGTAGCCCTAAGCAGAGACTGGCGAGAATCACTTTCATGGAAAGGGCCTGCCAAGCTTCCAAAAAACTATGAGTTGCCTGAAAAATCAGCACACACTTTTTCACCCAATCTTGATGAAACTTTCAGGTAATGATCACTACACCAATCCCACTTGGCTCGCCAAATTTCGTTCTTCTAGGTTAAACCGTTCGTTGGCAGTAACCGGTTTTATTTTGAGGTTTCACTCTGTTTTCTCCCATAGGGATACATGTATTTGGAACTCTAAATCAAACACGGTTTGTGCTAGCACTTTGAAACTTGACACAATAAAGCAGTTTCAAGTTCTATCTCTATGGTTTGTTTGCTGTTGATGTAGCCCTAAGCAGAGACTGGCGAGAATCACTTTCATGGAAAGGGCCTGCCAAGCTTCCAAAAAACTACGAGTTGCCTGAAATCTCAGCACACACTTTTTCACCCAATCTTGATGAAACTTTCAGGTAATGATCAGTACACCAATCCCACTTGGCTCGCCAAATTTCGTTCTTCTAGGTTAAACCGTTCGTTGGCAGTAACCGGTTTCATTTTGAGGTTTCACTCTGTTTTCTCCCATAGGGATACATGTATTTGGAACTCTAAATCAAACACGGTTTGTGGTAGCTCTTTGAAACTAGACACAATAAAGCAGTTTCAAGTTCTATCTCTATGGTTTGTTTGCTGTTGATGTAGCCCTAAGCAGAGACTGGCGAAAATCAGTTTCATGGAAAGGGCCTGCCATGATTCAAAAAACTACGAGTTGCCTGAAATCTCAGCAAACACTTTTTCACCCAATCTTGATG
>NW_027524697.1:0-29133 GCF_052094955.1 Ictidomys tridecemlineatus
AGAGAACATCAGACAATGAAGACAAAGTATTTCAACTGGAAAAGAACATAGACAGCTCAACAAGTCTGCTAAGAAACCATGAGCAGAACATCCAAGAATTATGGGACAATATCAAAAGACCAAATTTAAGAGTCATTGGTATACAGGAAGGCACAGAGCTCCATACCAAAGGAATAAACAGTCTATTCAGTGAAATAATACGAGAAAACTTCCCAGACTTGAAGAATGAGACAGAATCCCAAATCCTAGAAGCCTACAGGATGCCGAATGTGCAAAATCATAAGAGATCCACACCTAGACACATTATAATGAAGATGTCCAACATACAGAATAAGGAGAGAATTTTAAAAGCTGCAAGAGAAAGAAAGCAGATTACATTTAGGGGCAAACCAATCAGGATAACAGCTGATCTCTCAACACAGACTCTGAAAGCTAGAAGATCCTGGAATAACATATTTCAAACACTGAAAGAAAATGGGTTCCAACCAAGAATCGTGTATCCAGCGAAATTAAGCTTCAGGATAGAAGATGAAATTAAAACCTTCCACGATAAACAAAAGTTAAAAGAATTCACAGCTAGAAAACCATCTCTTCAAAAAATCCTTTGCAAAACATTACAGGAAGAGGAAATGGACAATAACACTGAAAACCAACAATGGGAGGTAGGACAGTAAAGGGGGGAAAGTAGTCAAAGAGAATAACAAATCAGGTTTAGTAACATCAATAAACAAATATGGCTAGAAGAACAAACCATATCTCAATAATAACTCTAAATGTTAATGGCTTAAACTCACCAATTAAGAGACACAGGCTAGTAGAATGGATCACAAAACAAGACCCAACAATATGCTGCCTACAGGAGACGCATCTGATAGGAAAAAATATTCATAAACTGAAGGTGAAAGGTTGGGAAAAATCATACCACTCATATGGACTGCGGAAACAAGAAGAAGTGTCCATACTCATATCTAATAAAATAGATTTCAAGCCAAAGTTAATCAAAAGGGATAAACATGGACAATTAATACTGCTTAAGGGAACCATACACCAACGAGACATAACAATCATAAATATATATGCCCCAAATAATGGTGCAGCTGTGTTCATCAAGCAAACTCTTCTCAAGTTCAAGAGTCTAATAGATCACCATACAATAATCATGGGAGACTTCAACACACCTCTCTCACCACTGGACAGATCTTCCAAACTAAAGTTAAATAAGGAAACTATAGAACTCAATAACACAATTAAAAACCTAGACTTAATTGACATATATAGACTATACCACCCAAGATCAAGTAGTTACACCTTTTTCTCAGCAGCACATGGAACCTTCTCAAAAATAGACCATATATTATGTCACAGGGAAACACTTAGACAATATAAAGGGGTAGAGATAATACCATGCATCTTATCTGATCATAATGGAATAAAACTGAAAATCAATGATAAAAAAAGAAGGAAAAATCAAGCATAACTTGGAGAATGAACAATAGGATGCTGAATGATCAATGGGTTTTAGAAGACATCAAGGAGGAAATTAAAAACTTCCTAGAGTTAAATGAAAACACAGACATAACATATCAGAATTTATGGGACACATTGAAAGCAGTTCTAAGAGAAAAATTCATTGCTTGGAGTTTATTCCTCAAAAAAATGAAAAAAAAAACAACAAATAAATGATCTCTTACTTCATCTCAAAGTCCTAGAAAAAGAAGAGCAAAACAACAGCAAAAAAAGTAGAAGGCAAGAAATAATTAAAATCAGAGCTGAAATTAATGAAATCGAAACAAAAGAAACAATTGAAAAAATAGACAAAACTAAAAGGTGGTTCTTTGAAAAAATATATAAAATCGACAGGCCCTTAGCCACGCTAACGAAGAGAAGAAGAGAGAGAACTCAAATTACTAGCATACGGGATGAAAAAGGCAATATCACAACAGATACTTCAGAAATACAGAAGATAATCAGAAATTATTTTGAATCCTTATACTCCAAAAAAATAGAAGATAGTGAAGGCATAGATAAATTCCTTAAGTCTTATGATCTGCCCAGATTGAGTCAGGAGGATATAGACAACCTAAACAGACCAATAACAATAGAGGAAATAGAAGAAACCATCAAAAGATTACCAACTAAAAAAAGCCCAGGACCGGATGGGTTTACAGCAGAGTTTTACAAAACCTTTAAAGAGGAACTAATACCAATACTTTTCAAGCTATTTCAGGAAATAGAAAAAGAGGGAGAACTTCCAAATTCATTCTACGAGGCCAATATCACCCTGATTCCGAAACCAGACAAAGACACTTCAAAGAAAGAAAACTACAGACCAATATCTCTAATGAACCTAGATGCAAAAATCCTCAATAAAATTCTGGCAAATCGGATACAAAAACATATCAAAAAAATTGTGCACCATGATCAAGTAGGATTCATCCCTGGTATGCAAGGCTGGTTCAATATACGGAAATCAATAAATGTTATTCACCACATCAATAGACTTAAAAATAAGAACCATATGATCATCTCGATAGATGCAGAAAAAGCATTCGACAAAGTTCAGCATCCCTTTATGTTCAAAACTCTAGAAAAATTAGGGATAACCGGAACATACCTCAACATTGTAAAAGCAATCTATGATAAGCCACAGGCCAGCATCATTCTGAATGGAGAAAAATTGAAGGCATTCCCTCTAACATCTGGTACAAAATAGGGATTCCCTCTCTCACCACTTCTGTTCAACATAGTCCTTGAAACACTGGCCAGAGCAATTAGACAGATGAAAGAAATTAAAGGCATAAAAATAGGAAAAGAAGAACTTAAATTATCACTATTTGCAGATGATATGATCCTATACCTAGCAGACCCAAAAGGGTCTACAAAGAAGCTATTAGAGCTAATAAATGAATTCAGCAAAGTGGCAGGATATAAGATCAACATGAATAAATCAAAGGTATTCCTGTATATCAGTGACAAATCCTCTGAAACAGAAATGAGGACAACTACTCCATTAACAATATCCCCCCAAAAAATAAAATACTTGGGAATCAACCTAACAAAAGTGGTGAAAGATTTAGATAATGAAAATTACAGAACCCTAAAGAAAGACATAGAAAAAGACCTTAGATGATGGAGAAATATACCCCGCTCATGGATAGGCAGAACTAACATCATCAAAATTGCGATATTACCAAAAATTCTCTATAAGTTCAATGCAATACCAATCAAAATCCAAACAACATTTCTTGTAGAAATAGATAAAAGAATCATGAAATTCATATGGAATAATAAAAGACCCAGAATAGCAAAAACAATGCTAAACAGGAAGTTTGAATCAGGCGGTATAGTGATACCAGACTTCAAACTATACTACAGAGCAATAGTAACAAAAACAGCATGGTACTGGTACCAAAACAGGCGGGTGTACCAATGGTACAGAATAGAGGACACAGTAACCAATCCAGAAAACTACAACTACCTTATATTTGATAAAGGGGCTAAAAGCATGCAATGGAGGAAGGATAGCATCTTCAACAAATGGTGCTAGGAAAACTGGAAATCCATTTGCATCAAAATGAATCTCAATTCCTATCTCTCGCCATGCACAAAAGTTAACTCAAAATAGATCAAGGAGCTTGATATTAAATCAGAGACATGGCATCTTATAGAAGAAAAAGCTGGCTACGATCTACATACTGTGCGATCGGGCCCCAAATTTCTCAATAGGACACCCATAGCGCAAGAGTTAACAACTAGAATCAACAAATGGGACTTACTCAAACTAAAAAGTTTTTTCTCAGCAAAAGAAACAATAAGAGAGATAAATAGGGAGCCTACATCCTGGGAACAAATGTTTAATCCACACACTTCCGATAGAGCCCTAGTAACCAGAATATAAAAAGAACTCAAAAAATTAGACAATAAGATAACAAATAACCCAATCGATAAATGGGCCAAGGACCTGAATAGACACTTCTCAGAGGAGGACATTCAATCAATCAATAAGTACATGAAGAAATGCTCACCATCGCTAGCAGTCAGAGAAATGCAAATCAAAACTACCCTAAGATACCATCTCACTCCAGTAAGATTGGCACCCATTAGTAAGTCAAACAACATTAAGTGCTGGAGAGGATGCGGGGAAAAGGGCACTCTTGTTCATTGCTGGTGGGACTGCCAATTGGTGCAGCCAATTTTGAAAGCAGTATGGAGATTTCTTGGAAAGCTGGGAGTGGAACCACCATTTGACCCAGCTATTCCCCTTCTCGGTCGATTCCCTAAAGACTTAAAAAGAGCATGCTACAGGGACACTGCTGCATCGATGTTCAAAGGCAGCACAATTCACGATAGGAAGATTTTGGAATCAACCTAGATGCCCTTCAATAGATGAATGTATAAAAAAATGTGGCATTTATACACAATGGAGTATTACTCTGCATTAAGAAAGGACAAAATCATAGAATTTGGAGGGAAATTGATGGCATTAGAGCAGATTATGCTGTCAATCATTAAAAAACAAATACCAAATGACCACTTTGATATAAGGGGAGTAAACAAGGACTGGGTAGGTATGAAGAGCTTGAGAAGAAAATTTACATTAAACAGGAATGAGAGGTGGGAGGGAAAGGGAGTGAGAAGGAAAATCGCATGGAAATGGAAGGCGATTCTCAGGGTTATAAAAAATGATATATAAGAGGAAAGGAGGGGTAAGACAAGATAATACAAATGGAAGAAATTATTTACAGTAGAAGGGGTAGAGAGAGAAAAGGGGAGAGGAGGGGAGGAGAGGGGGGATAGCAGAGAATAGGACTGACACCAGAATACATCAGACACTAGAAAAGCAATATGTCAATCAATGGAAGGGTAACTGATGTGATACAGCAATCTGTATACAGGGTAAAGATGGGAGTTTATAACCCGCTTGAATTAAACTGTGAAATATGATGTATTAAGAACTGTGTAATGTTTTGAACGACCAACAACAACAAAAAAAAACAAAACAGAGCTTGGAGACTTTGGAACAGAAGGACTGTTACAGAGAGCAGACGTTAGAGACTTGGGTGCAGAAGAAGTGTTGTAGAAAACAGAGGTTGGAGACTGGGGTGCAGAAGGACCGTTGCAGAGTGAAGACTTGGAGACTGAGGTGCAGAAGGATTGATACAGAGAGCAGAGGTTGGATACTGGAGTGTAGAAGGACTGTTGCAGAGAACAGAGGTTGGAGATTGGGGTGCACAAGGACTGTTTCAGAGAGCAGAATTTGGACACTGAGGTGCAGAAGGATTGTTACAGAGAGCAGAGGTTGGAGACTTGATTGCAGAAGGACTGATACAGAAAGCAGAGGTTTGAGATTGGGGTGCAGAAGGACCGTTACAGAAAGAAGTGTTTGGAAACTGCAGAACAGAAGGACTGTTACAGAGATCAGAGGTTGGAGACTGGAGTGGAGAAGGACTGTAACAGCCATCAGATGTTGAAGACTGGGGTGAAGAAGGACTGTTGCAGAGAGGAGGTTGGAGACTGGGGTGCAGAAGGACTGTTGCAGAGAGTAGGGGTTGGAGACTGGGGTGCAGAAGAACTGTTGCGGAGAGAAGACGTTGGAGATTGGGGTGGAAAAGGACTGTTGCTGAGAACAAAATTTGGAGTCTGAGGTGCAGAAGGACTGTTACAGAACGCAGTGGTTAGAGACTTGAGTGCAGAAGTACTGATACAGAAAGCAGAGATTGGAGACTGGGGTGCAGAATGACTATTGTAGAGAGCAGATGTTGGAGATTGGGGTGCAGAAAGACTGTTACATAGAGTAGAGGTTGGAGACTTGGGTGCAAATGACTATTGCAGAGAGTAGAGGTTGGAGACTGGGGTGGAGAAAGACTGTTGCAGAGAGTAGCATTTGGAGAGTGGGGTGCCACAGGACTGTTGCAGAGAGCAGAGGTTGGAGACTGAAGTGGAGAAGGACTGTCAGAGAGAGCAGAGGTTGGAGACTGGGGTGCAGAAGGACTGCTACAGAAAGCAGAGGTTTGAAACTAGGGTGCAGAAGGACCATTAAAGAAAACAGAGGTTGGAGACTTCGGAACAGAAGGACTGTTACAGAGAGCAGAGGTTGGAGACTTGGGTGCAGAAGAAGTGTTGTAGAAAACAGAGGTTGGAGACTGGGGTGGAGAAGGACCATTGCAGAGAAGACTTGGAGACTGAGGTTCAGAAAGATTGATACAGAAAGCAGAGGTTGGAGACTGGGGTGCAGTAAGACTGTTAAAAAGAGCAGAGGTTGGAGATTGGGGTGCAGCATAAGTCTTGAAGAGAGCAGAGGTTGGAGTCTGACGTGCAGAAGGACTGATACAGAAAGCAGAGTTTAGAGACTGGGGTGCAGAAGGACCATTACAGAGAACAGAGGTTTCAAACTACAGTACTGAAGGACTGTTACAGATAGCAGAGTTTGGAGACTTGGGTGTAGAAGTACTGTTACGGAGAGAAAAGTTTGGAGAATGGGGTGCAGAATAAGTGTTGTAGAGAACAGAGGTTGGAGACTCGGGTGAAGAAAGACAATTGTAGAAAGCAGAGGTTGGAGATTGGGGTGCAGAAAGACTGTTGCGGAGAGCAGAGGTTGGAGTCTGAGGTGCAGAAAAACTGATACAGAAAGCAGAGTTTGTAGACTGAGGAGGAGAAGGATCATTACAAACAGCAGAGTTTGGAGACTGCAGTACAGAAGAACTGTTACAGAGAGCAAAGGTTGGAGACTGGGGTGGAGAAGGATTGTGGCAGAGAACAGATTTTGGAGACTGGGATGCAGAAGGACTGTTGCAGATAGCAGAGGTTGCAGAGTGAGGTGCATAAGGACAATAACAGAGAGCAGACTTTGGAAAATGTGTTGCAGAGGAACTGATACAGATAGCAGAGGTTGGAGCCTGGGGTTAAAAAGGACCCTTACAGAGAATAGAGGTTGAAGACCCTTGTACATAAGAACTGTTGTAGAGAACAGAGGTTGGAGACAGGGGTGCAGAGGGACCATTGCAGAGAGCAGAGTTTGGAGACTGGGGTGCAGAAGGAATGTTACAGAGAGAAGAGTTTGGAAACTGAGGTGCAGGAGGATCTTACATAGAGAAGAGTTTGGAAACTGGGGTGCAGAGAGACAGAGTTTGGAGACTGAGGTGCAGAAGGACTGTTGCAGTTAGCAGATATTGGAGACTTGGGTGTAGAAGGACTGTTGCAGAGAGAAGAGGGTGGAGATTGGGGTTCAGAAGGACTGTTGAAGAGAGCAGAATTTGGACACTGAGGTGCAGAAGGTCTGTTACAGAGAGCAGAGGTTGGAGACTTGACTGCAGAAGGACTGATAAAGAAAGCAGAGGTTTGAGACTGGGGTGCAGAAGGACCGTTACAGAGAAAAGTGTTTGGAAACTGCAGTACAGAAGGACTGTTACAGAGAGCAGAGGTTGGACACTGGGGTGGAGAAGAACTGTTGCAGAGATCAGATGTTGGAGACTGGTGTGCAGAAGGACTGTTGCAGAGAGTAGAGGTTGGAGATTGGGGTGTAGAAGAACTGTTACAGAGAGGAGAGGTTGGTGACTGGGGTGCAGTAGGACCATTGCAGAGAAGAGATGTGGGAGAGGTTGGAGACTGTGGTGCAGAAGACCTGTTACAGAGAGCAGAGTTTGGAGCATGAGGTGATGAAGGATAATTACAGAGAGCATTTGTAGCAGACTGAGGTGCAGAAGGACTTTTACTAAGAGGAGAGGTTGGAGACTGGGGTGCAGAAGGATTCTTACAGAGAGCAGAAAATGGAGACTGGGAGCAGAAGGAGTGTTACAGAGAGCAGAGTTTGGAGATTGAGGTGCAGAAGAACTGTTACAGAGAAAAGCTATTGGAGACTGGGGTGAAGAAGCCCTGTAACAGAGAGAAGAAGTTGAAGACTGAGGTGCAGAAAGACTGTTACAGAGAGCAGAGTTTGGAGACTGGGTTGCAGAAGGACTGTTTCAGAGAGCAGAGTTTGGTGACTGCAGTACAGAAGGACTGTTACAGAGAGTAGAGCTTGGAGACTGGGGTGCAGAAGGAATGTCACAGAGAACAAGTTTGGAAACTGGGGTGCAGAAGGATCTTATAGAGACCAGAATTTGGAGACTGGGTTGCATAAGGACTGTTGCAGAGAGCAAAAGTTGGTGACTGGGGTGCAGAAAGATCATTGCAGAAAGTAGAGGTTGGAGACTTGCGTGAAAATGGAATGTTGCAGAGAGCAGATGTTTGAGACTGGGGTTTAGAAGGACTGTTGCAGAGAGCAGAGGTTGGAGACTGGGGTGCAAAAGGACTGTTACAGAGAGAAAAGTTTGGAGAGTGTAGTACAGAAGGACTGTTACCGAGAGAAGAGTTTGGAGACAGAAGTGCAGAAGGACTATTGTAGAGAAAAGGGTTTGGAGACTGGGGTGCAGAATATATGATGCAGAGACCAGAGGATGGAGACTAAGGTGCAAAAGGACTTTTACAGAGAGCAGAGTTTGGAGACTGGGGTGCCCAAGGACTGTAACAGAAAGCAGAGTTTGGAGACTTCTTTCAGAAGGATCATACGGAGAGCAGAGGTTTGAGAGTGGGGTGCAGAAGGATCGAGGAAGAGAGCAAAAGTTGGAGACTCAGTTGTAGAAGAATCATTGCAGAGAGCAAAGTTCAGAAGGATAATAACAGAGAGAAGAGGTGGGAGACTGGGGTGCAGAAGGACAGTTACAGAGAGCACAGTTTGGAAACTGGGGTGCAGATAGAATTTGGCAGAAAGCAGAGTTTGGATTCTGGGGTGCAGAAAGACTGTTGCAGAGAGAAGAGGTTGGAGACTGAGAGGCAGAAGGACTGTTACACATAGCAGACTTTGGAGACTGGAGTGAAAAATCATGATACAAAAAGCAGAGGTGGGAGACTGGGGTGCAGAAGGATTGTTACAGATAGCAGAGGTTGGAGACTGGTGTGCCGAAGGACTGTTACAAAGAGCAGAGGTTGAGGACTGGTGTGTAGAAGGACTGTTGCAGAGAGCAGAGGTTGGAGACTTGGGTGCAGAAGAACTGATACAGAGAGCAGAGTTTTGAGACTGGGTTGCAGAAGGCCTGTTACAGAGAGCAGAGGTTGGAGACTGGGTGCAGAAGGGCTGTTACAAGGAGCAGAGTTTAGAGACTGGTGTGCAGAAGGATCGTTGCAGAGAGCATATTTTGGAGACTTGAGTGCAGAAGGACGGTTGCAGAGAGCAGATGTTGGAGATTGGGATGCAGAAGGGCAGTTGCAGAGAGCAGAGTTTTGACACTAGGTTGCAGAAGAACTTCTACACAGAGCAGAGTTTGAAGACTGGGGTGTAGAAGAACTGTTTCAGAGATCAGAGTTGGAGACTGGTGTAGAGAAGGACTGTTACAGAGAGAAGATGTTTGAGACGGAGATGCAGAAGGACTGTTACAAAGAGCAGAGTTTGGAGATTGGGGTTCAGAAGGACTTCTTCAAAGAGTAGATGTTGGAGAGTGGGGTGCAGAAGTACTGTTGCAGAGAGCCGAAGTTGAAGACTGGGGTGCAGAAGGATTGTTGCAGAGAGTAGAAGTTGGATATGACGTGCTGAAGGACTCTTGAAGACAATAGAGTTTGGAGAATGGGGTGCAGAAGAACCGTTGCAGAGAGCAGATGTTGGAGACTGTGGTGCAGAAGAATTGTTACAGAGAGAAGAGGTTGGAGACTGAGGTGAAGAAGGACTGTGACAAAGATCAGAGTTTGGAGACTGGGGTGCAGAAAGATCTTTCAGAGAGCAGAGGTTGGAGACTGGGGTGCAGACAAACTGTTGCACAGAGCAGAAGTTGGAGACTGGGGTAGAGAAGGACTGTTACAAAGAGAAGATATTTGAGACTGAGATGCAGTAGGATTGTTACAAAGTACAGAGGTTGGAGACTGGGTTGCTGAAGGACTGATACAGAAAGCAGAGTTTGGAGACTTGGGTCCAGAATGAACCTTAACGAGAGCAGAGGTTGGAGACTGCAGTATAGAAGGACTGTTACAGAGAGCAGAGGTTGGAGACTAGGGTAGAGTAGGACTGTTGTAGAGAGCACAGGTTGGAGAATGGGATGCAGAAAGACTTTTGAAGAGAGCAGAGTTTGGAGACTGAGGTGCAAAAGGACTGTAATAGAGAGCAGAGTTTGGAGACTGTGGTGCTGAAGGACTGATACAGAAAGCAGAGGTTGGAGACTGGGGTGCAGAAGGACCATTGCAGAGAGCAGAGATTAGCGATTTGGGTGGGGAAGAAATGTTACAGAGAGCAGAGGTTGGAAACTGGAGTGCAGAAGGATCTTACAGAGAGCAGAAGTTAGATACTGCGGTACAGAAGGACTGTTACAGAGATCAGAGGTTGGAGACTGGGTTGGAGAAGGAATTCTTCAGAGAGTATAAGTTGGAGACTGGGGTGCAGAAGAACTGTTGCAGAGAGCCAAAGTTGGAGACTGGGGTGCAGAAGGATTGTTGCAGGGAGTAAAGGTTGGATATGACGTGCTGAAGGACTCTTGCAGACAACAGAGGTTGGAGAATGGGGTGCAGAAGGACCGTTGCAGAGAGCAGATGTTGGAGACTGAGGTGCAGAAGGATTGCTACGGAGAGCAGAGGTTTTTGACTGAGGTGAAAAAGGACTGTGACAAACATCAGAATTTTAAGACTGGGGTGCAGAAGGATCTTTCAGACATCAGAGGTTGGAGAATGGGGTGCAGAAGAATAGTTGCAGAAAGCAGAATTTGGAGATTGGGGTGCAGAAGGATTGTTGCAGGGATTAGAATTTGGAGACTGAGGTGCTGCAGGACTCTTGAAAACAATAGACTTTTGAGAATGGGGTGCAGAAAAACCGTTGCAGAGAGCAGATGTTTGAGGCTGAGGTGCAGAAGAATTGTTACAGAGAGCAGAGGTTTGAGACTTGGGTGAAGAAGAACTGTTACAGAGGTCAGAGTTTGGAGACTGGGGTGCAGAAGGATCTTTCATAGAGCAGAGTTTGGAGACTGAGGTGCAGACGAACTATTGCACAGACCAGAGATTGGATACTGGGGAGCAGAAAGACTGTTCCAGAGAGCAGAGTTTGGTGACTGGGTTGCAGAAGGATCTTACATAGAGCAGAAATTGGAGACGGAGGTGCAGAAGAAATGATATGCAGAGCAGCATTTGGAGACTGGGGTGCAGAAGGACAGTTGCCGAGAACAGAGGTTTTAGACTGGCGTGCAGAAGGTCCGTTGCAAAGAGCAGAGGTTGGAGACTGGGTGGAGAAGGCATGCTACAGAGAGCAGAGTTTGAAAACTCGGGTGCAGAAGGATCTTACAGAGAGCAGAGTTTGGAGAATGGGGTGCAGAAGGACTTTTACAGAGAGCAGAGGTTGGAGACTGAGTCGCAAAAAAACGGTTACAGAATGCAGAGTTTGGAGACTGTGGCGAACAAGGATTGTTGCAGAGAGCAGAGTTTTCAGACTGAGGTGCAGAAGCACTGTTGCAGAGAGCAGATGTTGGAGACTGGGGTGCAGAAGGACTTTTGCAGAGAGCAGATTTTGGAGATTGGGGTCCAAAAAAATTGTTGCAGAGAGAAGAAGTTAGAGACTGGGGTGCAGTAGGACCATTGCAGATGTCAGAGTTTGGGAACTGAGGTGCAGAAAGATTGTTAAAGAGAACAGAAGTTGGATCCTGGGGTGCAGAAGGACTGTTAAAGAGAACAGAGTTTGGAGACTGCGGTGAAGAAGGCCTGTTACAGAGAGCAGAGTTTGGTGACGGGATGCAGAACGACTGTTACAGAGGGCAGACATTGGAGACTGGGTTGCAGAAAGATCTTACAGAGAGCAGAATTGGAGACTGAGGTGCAGAAGGACTGTTACAGAGAGTAGAGGTTGGATACTAAGGTGCAGAAGGACTATTCCACAGAGCAGAGGTGGAGTCAGAGGTGCAGAAGGACTTTTACAGAGAGCAGAGATTGGAGACTGGGGTGCAGAAGGACTGCAGCAGATAGCAGTTGTTGGAGACTGGGGTGAAGGAGGACTGTTGAAGGGAGTAGGTTTTAGAGACGTGGGTGCAGTAGGACTGTTGCAGAGAGCAGAATTTGGAGACTGAGGTGCAGAAGGACTGTTACATAGAGCAGAGTTTGGAGACTGGGGTGTAGAAGGACTGACACAGAAAGCAGAGGTTAAAGACTGGGGTGCAGAGGGACCGTTACAGAGAGCAGAGGTTGGAGACTGTAGTTCAGAAGGACTGTTGCAGAGAACAGAGTTTAAAAACTTTGGTAAAGAAGAACTGTTGCAGAGATTTGAGTTTGGAGACTGAGGTGCAGAAAGAATGTTACAGAGAGCAAAGTTTGGAGACTGGGGTGCAGAATTACTGATACAGAAAGCAGAGGTTGGAGACTGGGGTGCAAAAGGACCATAACAGAGAACAGAGGTTGGAGTCTGTGGTTCAGGAGGATTGTTGCAGAGAACAGAGGTTAGGAAATAGGGTGCAGAAGGACTGTTACAGAGAGCAGAATTTAGAGAACCGGGTGCAAAAGTAGGGTTGCTGAGTTCAGAGGTTGGAGACAGAGGTGCAGAAGGACTGTTACAGAGAGCAGAGGTTAGAAACCGTGGTGCAGAAGGACTGATACAGAAAGCAGAGGTTTGAGACTGTGGTGCAGAAAGACCATTACAGAGAGCAGAGGTTCAATACTACGGTGCAGAAGGACTGTTACAGAGAGCAGAGGTTTGAGACTGGGGGGTAGAAGGACTGTTGCAGAGAAAAGAGGTTGGAGACTGGGTTGCAGCAGGAGCGTTGAAGAAAGAAGAGGTTGGAGACTGGGTTCAAGAAGGAATGTTACAGAGAGAAGAGTTTGAAAACTGGTGTGCAGAAAAACCTTACAGAGAACAGAGGTTAGAGACTGGGGTGCATAAAGAGTGTTAAAAAGAAGAGACATAGGAGACTGGGGTGCAGGAAGTCTGTTGCAGAGAGCAAATGTTGGAGACTGGGGTGTACAAGGATTGTTTCAGAGAGCATACATTGGAGACTGAGGTGCAAAAAGACTGTTATAAAGAATAGAGGTTTGCGATTGTGATGCAAAAGGCCTGTTACGGAGAGCAGAGGTCCTAGACGAGGGTGCAGAAGAACTGTTAGAGAGAGAAGAGTTGTTAGACATGTTGCAGAAGGATCTTACTGAGAGCAGAGATTGAAGACCGAGTTGCAGCAGGACTGTTACAGAGAGCATAGGTTGAAGACTGGGGTGCAGAAGGCCTTTTACGAAGAGCAGAGTTTGGAGAATGGCTGCAGAATGACATTACATATGGCAGAGTTGGAAACTGGTTTGCAGAAGGATCTTACAGAGAGCAGATATTGCAGACTGAGGTGCAGAAGGACTGTTACAGAGAGTAGAGATTGGAGACTGAGGAGCAGAAGGATCGTTTCAGAGAACAGAATTTTAAGACAGAGGTGCCGAAGGACTGTTGCAGGGAGCACATGTTGGAGACTGGGGTTCAGAGAAACTGTTGCAGAGAGCTGAAGTTGGAGACTGGGGTGCACAAGGATCGTTATAGAGAGCAGAGGTTTGATACTGGGGTGCAGAAGGATTGTTATAGAGAACAGACTTTGGAGAATGGGGTGCAGAAGGGCGGTTACAGAGAGCAGAGTTTGGAGACTGGGTTGCAGAAGGATCTTTCAGAGAGCACATGTTGCAGACTGACGTGCAGAAGGACTGTTGCAGAGAGCAGAGGTTGGAGACTGGGGTGCAGAAGGACTGTTACACAGAGCAGAGGTTGAAGACTGGGTTGTAGAAGGACTGTTGCAGAGAGGAGAGGTTGGAGACTTGGGTGCAGAAAGACTGTTGCAGAGAGCAGAATTTGGAGACTGAGGTGCAGAAGGATTGTTACAGAGAGCAGAGTTTGGAGACTGGGGTGCAGAAGGACCGTTACAGAGAGCAGAGTTTGGAGACTAGGGTACAGAAGGACTATTGCAGAGAGCAGATGTTTTAGACTGTGGTTCAGAAGAACTTAAGAAGAGAGCAGAGGTTAGAGAATGGGGTCCAGAAGTAAGGTTGCAGAGAGCAGAGGTTGGAGAAAGAGGTGCAGAAGGACTATTACAGAGAGCAGAGGTTGGAAACTATGGTGCAGAAGGACTGATACAGAAAGCAGAGGTCTGAGATTTTGGTGCAGAAAAACCATTACAGGGAGCGTAGGTTAAAGACTTCGGTACAGAAGGACTGTTACAGAGAGCAGAGGTTGGAGATTGGGAAGCAGAAGAACTGTTTCAGAAAACAGAGTTTGGAGACTGGGGTGCAGCAGGACCGGTGCAGAAACCAGAGGTTTGAGACTATGGTGGAAAAGGAATGTTACAGAGAACAGAGTTTGAAAACTGGGGTGCAGAAGGATCTTACAGATAGCAGAGATTGTAGACTGAGGTGCAGCAAGACTGTTACAGAGAGAAGAGGTTGGAGACTGGGGTGCAGGAGGACTGTTATAGAGAGCAGAGTTTGGAGACTGGGTTGCTGAAGGATCTTACAGAGAGCAGAGGATTGAGACTGAGGTGCAGGTGGACTTTTACAGAGAGCAGTGGTATTAGACTGGGGTGCAGAAGGATCATGCAGAGAGCATAGGTTTCAGACTGAGGTCAAGAAAGACGGTTACAAAGAGCAGACGTTGGAAACTGAGGTTTAGAAGGACTGTTACACAAAGGAGAGTTTGAAGACTCAGGTGCAGAAGGACTGTTACAGGAAGCAGAGTTTAAAAATTGATTGGCAGCCATTATGAAGTCAAACAACAATAAGTGTTGGCGAGGATGTGGGGAATAGGGCACACTTGTTCACTGCTGGTGGGACTGCAAAATGGTGAGGCCAATTTGGAAAGCAGTATGGAGATTACTGGGAAAGCTGGGAATGGATCCACCATTTGACCCAGCTATTGCCCTTCTTGGACTATTCCCTGAGGACCTTAAAAGAGCACACTATACGGATACGGCCACATCAATGATTACAGCAGCATAATTCACAATAGCTAGACTGTGGAACCAACCTAGATGCCCTTCAATAGATGAGTGGATAAAAAAATTGTGGCAGCTATACACAATGGAGTATTATGCAGCACTAAGAAACGACAAAATCATAGAATTTGCAGGGAAATGGATGGCATTAGAGCAGATTATGCTAAGTGAAGCTAGCCAAGCCCTAAAAAACTAATGTCAAATGTCTTCTTTGATATAAAGAGAGCCACTAAGAATAGAACAGGAAGGAAGAGCATGAGGAAAAGACTACCAGTAAACTAAGACGAATGGGGGGAGAGAAAGGAAGAGAGAAGGGAAAACATATGGAAATGGTAGGAGACCTTCAGTGATACACAAAATTATAAGAGGTTATGATGGGCAAGGGGGTGGGGGGAAAAAGGGGAGAGAATTGAACAACAGCAGAGGAGGTAGAGAGGGAAGATGGGAGGAGAGGGGAGGGGAGGGGGGATAGTAGGGGATAGGAAAGGTAGCAGAATACAACAGTCACTAATATGCCATTATGTAAAAATGTGAGTATGTAACAGAAGTGAGTCTGTATTATGTATTTGGGGAGTTCAAAACCCAATTGAGTCGAATGTATGAAAGATGATATGTCTTGAGCTCTGTAATGTTTTGAACAATCAATAAAAAAAAGGGCCTATATAAATGAGTGTGAGGAGGGCCTAAAATGGAACTGGCTAGGGGCTGAAGCTGAAGTGTGGGGGACTGGCTAATTGCTATGGCTGCCTCTGAATAAAAGATGGCCCATATTCCCACCAAAAAAAAATTGGGGTGCAGAGAGACTGTTACAGAGAGCAGAGGTTGGAGACTGCGGTATAGGACTGTTACCAAGAGCAGAGGTTGGAGACTGGGGTGCAGAAGGATTCTTACATAGAGCATAGGTTGGAGACTGAGGTTCACACGGTTAGATACAGAGAAAAGAGGTTAGAGACTGGGGTTAAGAGAGACTGATACATAAATCAGAGGTTGGAGACTGGGGTGTAGAAGGACCCTTACAAATAGCACAGGTTAATGACTGCGGTACAGAAGGACTGTTACAGAGAGCAGATCTTGGAGTCTGGAGAGCAGAAGAACTCTTTCAGAGCACAGAGTTTGGAGACTGGGGTGGAGAAATAATGTTACAAAAAGCAGAGTCTGGAAACTGGAGTGCAGAAAAATATTACAGAGAGCAGATGTTGGAGACTGTGGTGCAGAAGGACTGTTGCAGACAGCAGACGTTGGAGACTGGGGTTTAGAAGGATCGTTGCAGAGAGCAGAGTTTGGAGACTGGGGTGGAAAAGTACTGTTGCAGAGAGCAGATATTGGAGACTGGGGTTAAGAAGGACTGTTACAGAGAGCAGAGTTTGATGACTGGGGTGAAGAGGGACATTTACAGAGAAAAGAGGTTGGAGACAGAGGTTTAGATGCATCTTACAGAGAGAAGAGTTTGGAGACTGGGGTGCAACGGACTGTTGCAGAGAGCAGATGTTGGAGACTGGGGTGGAGAAGAATCGTTTAAGAGAGAAGTGGTTGGAGACTGGAGTGCAGAATTCCTGTTACAGAGAGCAGAGTTTAAAGACTGTTGTGCAGATCGACTGTTACAGAGTGCAGAGTTTAAAGACTGGGTTGATGAAGCGTCTTACAGAGAGCAGAGTTTGGAGACTGAGGTGTAGAAGGACTGTTACAGAGAGCAGAGGTAGGAGACTGGGGTGGAGAAGGGTCGTTGCAGAGAGCTGAGTTTTCATACTGAGGTGCAGAATTGTTGCAGAGAGCAGATGTTGGAGACTGGGCTGCAGAAGGACTGTTGCAGAGTGCAGATGTTGGTAACTAGGGTGCAGAAGCACTGTTTTAGAGAGCAGAGGTTGGAGACTGGGGTGCAGAGGACTGTTGCAGAGAGCAGAGTTTTGAGACTGAGGTGTGGAAGGCCTGTAACAGAGCGCAGAGTTTGGAGACTAAGATGCAGAAGGACTGTTACAGAAAGCAGAGGTTGGATACTGGGGTGCAGAAGGATCTTACAGAGAGCAGAATTTGGAGACTGAGGTGCAGACGCACTGTTGCAGAGATCAGGGGTTGGAGACTGGGGTGCACTAGGATCATTGCAGAGAGCAAGGTTGGAGACTGGGGTGCAGAAGGATTGTTGCAGAGAGCAGATTTTGGAGACTGGGGTGCCGAGGCCTTCTACAGAGAGTAGAGATTGAAGACTGACCTGCAGAAGGCCTTTTACAGAGAGGAGGGGTGAGAGACTGAGGTGCAGAAGTCCTGTTACATAGAGTAGAGGTTGGAGACTGGGGTGCAGATGGATCATGCAGAGAGCAGAGGTTTCATGCTGAGGTGCAGAAGGACTGTTGTAGAGATCAGAGGTTGGAGACTGGGGTGCAGTAGGATCATTACAGAGAGCAGAGGTTGGAAACTGTGGTGCAGAAGGATCGTTGCAGAGAGCAGAGTTGGGAGACTGGCGTGCAAAAGGCCAGTTACAGAGAGGAGAGGTTGGAGACTGGGATGCAGAAAGACTGTTATAGAGAGCAGTGTTTGGAGACTGGGTTGCAGAAGGTTCTTACAGAGAACAGAGGTTGGAGACTGAGGTGCAGGTGCACTTTTAAAGAGAGCAGTGGTTTTAGACTGGGGTGCATAAGGACTGTTACAGAGAGCAGAGGTTTGAGACTGAGGTGTAGAAGGACTGTTACAAGGAGGACAGTTTGGAGACTAAGGTGCAGAAGAACTGTTACAGGAAGCAGAGTTTGGAAATTGGGGTGCAGAAGGATCGTTACAGAGAGCAGAGGTTGGAGACTGCGGTATAGGATTGTTACCGAGAGCAGAGGTTGAAGACTGGGGTGCAGAAGGACTCTTACATAGAACAGAGGATGGAGACTGAGGTGCAGAAGGATAGATACAGAGAACAGAGGTTGGAGACTAGGGTTCAGACAGACTTCACAGAAAGCAGAGGTTGGAGACTGGGATTTAGAAGGACCGTTACAAAGAGCAGAGGTTGGAGACTGCGGTACAGAAGGACTGTTACAGAGAGAAGATTTCGGAGTCTTGGGAGAAGAGGACTGTTGCTGAGGACAGAGGTTGTAGACTGTGGTGGAGAAGGAATGTTACAGAGAGCAGAGTTTTGAAACTGGAGTGCAGAAGGATCTTACAGACAGCAGAGGTTGGAGACTGTGGTGCAGAAGGACTGTTACAGAGTGCAGACGTTTGAGATTGGAGTCCAGAAAGATCCTTGCAGAGAGCTGAGTTTGGAGACTGGGGTTCAGAAGGATTGTTGCAGAGAGCAGATGTTGGAGAGGGGGTGAAGAAAGACTTTTTCCGAGAGCATATTTTAGAAACTGGGGTGCAGAAGGTCTGTTACACAGAGCAGAGGTTGGATAGTGAGGTGCAGTAGGACTGTGACAGAGAGCAGAAGTTGGACACGCGGGGCAGAAATACCCTTACAGAGAGCAGAGTTCGAAGACTGGGGTTCTAAAGGACTTTTACAGAGTGCAGAGTTAAAAGACTGGGTTGCGGAAGTATCATACAGAGAGCAGAGTTGAGAGACTGAGGTGCAGAAGGACAGTTACAGAGAGCAGAGGTAGGAGACTGGGGTGCAAAGGGTCGTTGCAGAGAGCAGAGTTTTCAGTCTGAGGTGCAGAAGAACTGCTGCAGAGAGCAGATGTTGGAGACTGGGATGCAGAAGGACTGTTGCAGAAAGCAGATGTTGGTAACTAGGGTGCAGAAGGACTGTTGTAGAAAGAAGAGGTTGGAGACTGGGGTGAAGAAGGACTGTTGCGGAGAGCAGAGTTTGGAGACTGAGGTGCGGAAGTCCTGTTACAGAGAGCAGAGGTTGGAGACTGGGGTGCAGGAAGACTGTTGCAGAGAGCAGAGGTTGGATACTGAGTTGAAGAAGGATCTTACAGAGAGCAGAATTTGGAGACTGAGGTGCAGAAGGACTTTTTCAGAGATCAGATGTAGGAGACTGGTGTGCAGTAGGATCATTGCAGAGAGCAGAGATTGGAGACTGTGGTGCAGAAGGCCTGTTACAGAGAGGACAGGTTGGAGACTGGGGTGAAGAAGGAATGTTATAGAGAGCAGAGTTTGGAGACTGGGCTGCTGAAGAATCTTACTGACACCAGAGTTTGGAGACTGAGGTGCAGGTGGACTGTTACAGAGAGCAGTGTTTGGAGACTGCAGTGCAGAAGGATCGTGCAGAGAGCAGAGGTGTCAGACTGAGGTTCAGAAGGACTGTTACAGAGAGAAGAGGTTAGAGACTGAGGTTTAGAAGGTCTGTTACAGAGAGAAGAGTTTGGAGACTAAGGTGCAGAAGGACTGTTATAGAAAGCAGATGTTGAAAATTGGGGTGCAGAAGGACCGTTACTGAGACCAGCGTTTGGAGACTGCGGTATAGAAAAACTGTTACAGACAGCATAGGATGGAGACTGAGGTGCAGAAGGATAGATACAGAGAGCAGAGTTTTGAGACTGAGGTTCAGAAGGACTGATACAGAAAGCAGAGTTTGGAGACTGGGGTGCAGAAGGCCCATAATGGAGAGCAGAGTTTGAAGACTGCGGTACAAAAGGACTGTTACAGAGAGCAGATGTTGGAGACTGGGGAGCAGAAGGACTGTAGAAGAGGACAGAGGTTGGAGACTGTGGTGTAGAAGGACTGTTGGAGGGAACAGAGATTGGAGACTTGGGTGCAGAAGAAATGTTGCAGAGAGCAGAGTTTGGAGACTGAGATGCAGAAGGACTGTTACAGAGATCACTGTTTGGAGACTGGGGTGCAGAAGGACTGATAGAGAAAGAAGAGGTTGGAGACTGTGGTGAAGAAGGAAAATTACAGAGAGCAGATATTAAAGACCGCACTATAGGAGGCCTGTTACAGAGAGCAGAGGTTCGAGACTGGGGTTGAGAAGGACTATTTCAGAGTGCAGATATTGGAGACTGGGGTGTAGAAGAACTGTTGCAGAGAGAAAAGTTTTGAGACTTGGGTGCAGAAGAGCTGTCGCAGAGAGCAGAGTTTAGAGACTTAGGTGCAGAGGGAATGTTACAGAGAGCAGAGGTTGGATACTGGGGTGCAGAAGTACTGATACATAGAGCAGAGGTTAGAGACTGTGGTGCAGAAGAACCTTTAGAAAGAGTAGAGTTTGGAGACTGCAGTACAGAAGGACTGTTACAGTGAGCATACGTTGGAGACTAGTGTACAGAAGGACTGTTCCAGAGAGCAGATGTTGGAAACTGTGGTTCAGAAGGACTGTTGAAGAGAACAGAGGTTAGAGAATCGGGTGTAGAAGGACTGTTGCAGAGAGCACATGTTGGAGACTGAGGTGGAGAAGAATTGTTACAGAGAGCAGAGTTTTGAGACTAGGATGCAGAAGGATTTTACAGAGAGCAGAGGTTGGAGACAGGGGTGCAGAAGTACTGTTGCAGAGAGCAGTGGTTGGAGACTGAGGTGCAGAAGGACTGTTATAGAGAAGAGGTTGGAGATGGGGAGAAGAAGGACTGTTACTGAGAACAGAGGTTGGAGACTCATGTGCAGCAGTACCGTTGCAGAAAGCAGAGGTTGGAGACTGGGGTAGAGATGGAATGTTACTGGGAGCAGAGTTTTGAAACTGTGGTGCAGAAGGATATTACATAGAGCAGAAGTTGAAGACAGGGGTGCAGAACGACTGTTGCATAAAGCAGATGTTAGAGACTGGGGTGCAGAAGGATCGTTGCAGAGAGCAGAGTTTGGAGACTGGGGTGCAGAAGGTTTGTTGCAGAGAGCAGACGTTGCAGACTGGGGTGAAGAAGGATCGTTGCAGACAGCAGAGGTTAGAAACTGGGGAGCAGAAGGACTGTTACAGAGAGTAGAGTTTGGATACTGACGTGCAGATGAATCGTTGCTTAGAGCAGAGATTGGAGACTGAGGTGCAAAAGGACTGTTGCAGAGAGCAGAGGTTGGAGACTGAGGTGCAAAAGGACTGTTACAGAGAATAGAGCTTGGAGATTGGCGTGCAAAAGGCCTGTTACACAGAGCAGAGGTCAGAGACTAGGGTGCAGAAGAGCTGTTACAGTGAGCAGAGTTTTTAGACAAGGTTGCACAAGGATCTTACAGAGAGCAGAGGTTGTAGACAAAGGTGCAGCAGAACTGTTACAGAGAGCAGAGGTTGGTGACTAGGGTGCAGAAGAATAGTTGAAGAGAACAGAGTTTTCAGACTGAGGTGCAGAAGGACTTTTGCAGAGAGCACATGTTGAAGACTGGGGTTCAGAAGGACTGTTGCTGAGAGCAGAGGTTGGAGACTGGAGTGCAGAAGAACTGTTGCAGAGAGCAAGGTTGGAGACTGAGGTTCAGAAAGACTGTTACAGAGAGCAGAGTTTGAAGACTGGGGAGCTGAAGAACTGGTAAAGTGAGCAGAGGTTGGAGACTGGGGTACAGAAGGATTGTTATAGAGAACAGAGGTCGGAGACAGGGGTGCAGAAGGCCTGTTACAGAGAGAAGAGTTTGGAGAAGGGGTGCAGAAGTACTTTTACAGAGAGTAGAGCCCGAGGTGCAGAATGACCATTGCAGAGAGCAGAGGTTGGAGACTGAGGTGCAGAAGGATTGTTAGAGATAGCAGACGTTGGAGACTTGGTCTCAGAGGGACCGCTGCAGAGAGGAGAGGCTGGACATGGGGTGTAGCAGGACTGTTGGGGAGAGCACAGGTTTGATATTTGGGTGAAGAAAGACTGGTGTAGAGAGTACAGGTTGAAGACTGTGTTGCAGTAGGACTGTTACAGAGGCAGAGGTTGGAGACTTTGGTGCAGAAGGACTGTTGCTGAGAGCAGATGTTAGAGACTGGGTTGCAGAAGGTCTGTTGCACAGAGCAGAGTTTGTAGACTGAGATGCAGAAGTACTGTTACAGAGAGCAGAGGTTGGAGATTTGGGTGCAGATGGACTGATACAGAAAGTAGAGTTTGGAGACTCGGGTGCAGAAGGACTGTTGCAGAGAGCAGAGGTTGGGGAATGGGATGCAAAAGGCCTGTTACAGAGAGCAGAGGTTGGAGACTGGGGAGCAGAAGGACTGTTACAGACATCAGAGTTTGGAGACAGGTTGCAGGAAGATCTTACAGAGAGCAGAGCTTAGAGACTGTGGTACAGCAGGACTGTTACAGAGAACAGAGGTTGGAGCCTGGGGTGCAGAAAAATAATTGCATAGAACAGAGTTTTCAGACTGAGGTGAAGACGGACTGTTGCAGAGAGCAGATATTGTATACTGGGGTGCAGAAGGACTGTTGTAGAGAGCAGAGGATTGAGACTGGGGTGCAGAAAGATCATTGTAGCGAGCAGAGGTTTGAGATTAGAGTCCAAAAGGAATGTTACAGAGAACAGTGTTTGGAGAATGGGTGCAAAAGGACTGTTACAGAGCGCAGAGTTTACAGACTGGGTTGCAGAAGGATCTTAGAGAGAGCAGATGTTGGAGACTGAGCTGCAGAAGGACTGTTACAGAGAGTAGAGTTTAGATACTGAGGTGCAGAAGCACCATTGTAGAGAGCAGAGTTTTGAGACTGAGGTGCAGAAGGATTGTTACAGAGAACAGAGGTTGGAGCCTGGGGTGCAAAAGGAGTGTTGCAGATAGCAGAGTTTGGAGACTGCGGTGTAGAAGGTTTGTTGCAGATACAGAGGTTTGAGACTTTGGTGCAGAAGGACTGATACAGAAAGCAGAGTTTGAAGACTTGGGAGCAGAAGAAGGCTTATAGAGTGCAGATTTTGGAGACTGCACTACAGAAGGACTGTTACAGAGAACAGGGATTGGAGACTGTTGTGGAGAAGGACTGTTTCAGAGTGCAGACCTTGAATACTGGGGTGCAGACGAACTGTTGAAGAGAGCAGAGGTTGGAGACTTGGTTGCAAAAGAACTGTCGCAGAGAGCTAAGGATGGAGACTGAGGTGCAGAAGGAATATTGCAGGGAGCAGAGGTTGGAATCTGTGGTGCAGAAAGAATGATACAGAAAGGAGAGGTTGTAGACTGGGGTGCAGAATGACCATTACAGAGTGTAGCGGTTGGGGACTGAGGTATAGAAGGACTGTTACAGAGAGCAGAGGTTGGAGACTGGGGAGCAGAAGGACTGTTACAGAGAGCAGATGTTGAAGTCTGGGGAGGATAAGGAATGTTACAAAGAGCAGATTAGGAAACTTGTGTACAGAAGGATCTTACAGAAATCAGAGGTTGGAGGCTGGGGTTCAAAGCACTGTTACAGAGAGTAGATTTTCGAGACTGAGGTGGAGTAGGACTGTTACAAAAAGCAGAGTTTGGAGACTGGGGTGCACAAGGATCGTTGCAGAGAGCAGATTTTTCAGACTTAGGTTCAGAAGGACTGTTGCTGAGAGCAAAGGTTGGAGACTGGGGTACAGAAGGACTTTTGCAGAGAGCAGAGGTTGGAGACTGGGGTGCAAAAGGATCGTTGCAGACAGCAGAGGTTGGAGACTGTGGTAAGAAGGATTGTTACAGAGATCAGAGTTTGGAGACTGGGGTGAAGAAGAACCATTACAGAGAAAAGAAGTTGGAGACTGCGGGACAGAAGGACTGTTACAGAGAGTAGAGGTTGGAGATTGTGGAGAAGAAGGACTGTTTCAGAGAGCATAGGTTGGAGACTGGAGAGCAGAAGAAATATTATAGAGAGCAGAGTTTGGAAACTGGGGTGCAGAAGGATCTTACAGAAAGCAGAGTTTGGAGACTGAGGTGCCGTAAGACTGTTACATAAAGCAGAGTTTGAAGACTGGGGTGCAAAATGATCGTTGCAGGGAGCAGAGTTGTCAGAAAGAGGTGCAGAAAGACTGTTGCAGAGAGCAGATGTTTGAGACTGGGGTGCAGAAGGACTTTTGCAGAGAGCAGAGGTTGGAAACTGGGGTGCAAATGGATTGTTGTAGAGAGCAGAGTTTTTAGACTGGGGTGCAGAGGGATTGTTACAGAGAGCAGAGGTTGGAGACTGTGGTGCAGAAGGACCATTGCAGAGATCAGATTTTGGTAACTGAGGTGAAGAAGGGTTGTTAAAGAGAACAGAATTTGGAGACTGTGGTGCAGAAGGACTGTTGCAGAAAGCAGAGTTTGGAGACTGGGTTTTAGAAGGACTGTTACATAGAGCAGAGTTTCGAGTCAGGGTTGCAGAAGGGTCTTACAGAGAGCAGAGTTTCGAGACTGAGGTGCAACAGAAGTGTTATAGAGAGCAGAGTTTGGACACTGGGGTGCAGAAGGATCATTGCAGAGAACAGCGTTTTCAGACTGAGGTGCAGAAGGACTGTTGCGGAGAGCAGAGGTTGGAGACAGGGGTTCAGAAGGACTGTTGGATAGAGCAGATATTGGATACTGGGTGCACAGGGATCGTTGCAGAGAGCAGAGATTGGAGACTGGGGTGCAGAAGGACTGTTGCAGAGAGCAGACGTTGGAAACTGGTGTACAGAAAGATCATTGCAGACAGCAGAGAATTGAGTCTGGGGTGCAGAAGGACTGTTACAGAGAGTAGAAATTCGAGACTGAGGTGCAGAAAAGTCATTGCAGAGACCAGAGGTTGGAGACTGGGGTGCAGTAGAACTCCTATAGAGAGCTGATTTTTCAGACAAGGTTTTAAAAGGATCTTACAGAGAGCAGAGTTGTAGACAGATGTGAAGCAGGAGTGTTACAGCGAGCAGAGGTTGGAGACTGGGGTGCAGAAGGATTGTTGTAGAGAACAGAGTTTCTAGCCTGAGGTGCAGAATGACTTTTGCAGAGAGCACATGTTGGAGACTGGGGTGCAGAAGGACTGTTGCAAAGAGCAGAGTTTGGGGACTGGTGTGCAGAACGATCGTTTTAGATAGCAAAAATTTGAAACTGGAGTGCAGAAAGAGTGTTATAGAGAACAGAGTTTGGAGACTGGGGTGCAGAAGGCCTATTACAAAGAGCAGAGTTTGGAGAAGGGATTCAGAAGTACATTTACAGAGAGTAGTTTTTGGAGACTGAGGTGCAGAAGGACCATTGCAGAGAGAAGAGGTTGAAGACTGAGGTGCAGATGGATTGTTACAGAGAGCAAAGCTTGGGGACTGGGTTGCAGAGGGACTATTGCAGAGAGCAGAGGCTGGACACTGGGGTGTAGAAGGACTGTTGCAGAGAGCACAGGTTGGAGATTGGGGTGCAGAAGAACTGTTGCAGAATGCAGATGTTGGAGACTTGGGTGCAGAAGGACTGTTGCAGAGAGCAGAGTTTGTAGACATAGGTGCAGAAGCACTGTTACAGAGAGCAGAGTTTGGAGACTGAGGTGCAGAAGGACTGTTACAGAAAGCAGGGTTTGGAGACAGGGTTGTAGAAGGATCATTGCAAAGAACATAGTTTTCAGACTGAGGTGCAGAAAGACTGTTGCAGGGAGCAGAGTTTGGAGACTGAGTTGCAGAAGGACTGTTACAGAAAGCAGAGTTTGGAGACTGGGGTGCAGAAGAACTGATAGAGAAAGCTGACGTTGGAGTCTGGGGTTCAGAAAGACTATTACAGAGAGCAGAGTTTTGAGACTGCGGTACAGAAGAACTGTTACAGAGAGCAGAGGTTGGAGACTGAGGTCCAGAAGGATTGTTACGGAGATCAGTCGGTGGAGACTGGGGTGCAGAAGGACAGTTACAGAGAGCACAGAAGGAGACTGTTGTGCAGAAAAAATGTTGCAGAGAGCAGAAGTTGGAGACTGGGGTGCAGAAGGACTGTTACTGAGAGCAGAGGTTGGAGACTGGGGTACAGAAGAACTGATAAAGAAAACTGATGTTAAAGACTGGGGTTCAGAAGGACCATTACAGAGAGCAGAGTTTTGAGACTGCAGTACAGAAGGACTGTTACAGAGAGCAGAGTTTAGAGACTGAGGTGCAGAAGGAGTGTTGCAGGGAGTAGAGGTTTGAGACTTTGGTGCAGGAGGACTATGGCAGAGAGCAGAGTTTGGAGACTGAGGTGAAAAAGGACTGTTACCAAGAGCAGAGGTTGGAGACTGGGGTGCAGAAGTACTGATACAGAAAGCAGAGGTTGGAGACTGGGGTTCAAAAGGACCGTTACAGAGAGCAGATTTTTGAGACTGCACTACAGAGAACAGTGGTTGGAGAAGGGGTGCAGAAGGTCTGTTACAGAGGGCAGAGTTTACAGACTGGGTTGCAGAAGGATCTTACAGAGAGCAGATTTTGGAGACTACAGTACAGAAGGACTTTTACAGAGAGCAGAGGTTGGAGTCTGGGGTGGAGAAGAACTGTTTTAGAGAGCAGATGTTGGAGTCTGTGTTGCAAAAGGACTGTTGGAGAGAGCAGAGGATAAATACTGAAGTGTAGAAGTACTGTTGCAGAGAGCAGAATTTGCAGACTGAGTTGCGGAAGGACTGTTACAGCGGGCAGAGTTTGGAGACTGTGGTGGAAAACGACGGATGCAGAAAGCCCAGGTTGGATACTGGGGTGCATAAGTACCCTTACAAAGATCAAAGGTTGGAGACTGCGGTACAGAAGGACTGTTACAGAGAGTAGAGGTTGAATTCTGGGGTGCAGAATAACTGTTTTAGAGAACAGAGGTTGGAGACTGGGGTGCAAAATGATCGTTGCAGAGAGCAGAGTTGTCAGACTGAGGTGCAGAAATACTGTTGCAGGGAGCAGATGTTGGAGACTGGGGTGCAGAAGGACTTTCGCAGAGAGCATAGGTTGGAAACTGGGGTGCAAAGGATTGTTGTAGAGAGCAGAATTTTTAGACTGGGATGCAGAGTGATCGTTGCAGAGATCAGAGGTTGGAGACTGTTTTGCAGAAGGACCATTGAAGAGATCAGAGATTGGTAACGGAGGTGAAGAAGGATTGTTAGAGAGAACAGAATTTGGAGACTGTGGTGCAGAAGGACTGTTGCAGAGAGTAGAGTTTCGAGACTGAGGTGCGGAAGGATCGTTGCAGAGAGCAGAGGTTGGAGACTGGGGTGCAGTAAAACTCCTACAGAGAGCAGAGTTTTTAGACAAGGATCTTACAGAGAGCAGAGTTGTAGACAGATGTGCAACAGGACTGTTACAGAGAGCAGAAGTTGAAGACTGGGGTGCAGAAAGATCGTTGTAGAGTACAGAGTTTTCAGACTGAGTTTCAGAAAGACTTTTGCAGAGAGCACATGTTGGAGACTGGGGTGCAGAAGGACTGTTGCAAAGAGCAGAGTTTGGGGAGTGGGGTGCAGAAAGATCATTGTACAGAGCAAAATTTTGAGACTGGAGTGTAGAAGGATTGTTATAGAGAACAGAGGTTGTAGAATGGGGTGGAGAAGGCCTATAACAGAGAGCAGAGTGTAGAGAAGAGGTTCAGGAGTACATTTACAGAGAGTAGTTTTTGGAGACTGAGGTGCAGAAGGAACGTTGCAGAGAGCAGAGGTTGAAGACTGAGCTTCAGAAGGATTGTTACAGAGAGCAGAGGTTGGAGACTGGGTTGCAGAGGGACTGTTGCAGAGAGCAGAGACTGGACACTGGGGTGTAGTAGGACTGTTGCGGAGAGCACAGGTTGGAGATTGGGGTGCAGAAGGACTGTTGCAGAGAGCAGAGTTTCGATACTGGGTTACAGAGGAAGAGGTTGGATATTTGGTGTAGAAGGACTGTTGCAGAGAGCAGATGTTGGAGACTGGGGTGCAGAAGAACTGTTACAGAGAGCAGAGTTTGTAGAGTGAGATGCAGAAAGACTATTACAGAGAGCAGAGGTTGGAAATTGTGGTGCAGATGGACTGATACAGTAAGCAGAGATTGGAGACTGGGGTGAAGAAGGACTGTTACAGAGAGCAGAGTTTGGAGACTGGGGTGCAGAAGACCTGTAAGAGAGAAGAGGTTGGAGACTTCTGTGCAGAAGGATTGTTATAGATAGCACAGTTTGGAGACTGGGGTCCAGAAGGATCGTTACAGAGATCAGAGGTTTCAGACTGAGGCTTAGAAGTACTGATACAGAGAGCAGATTGTGAAGTCTGAGGTGCAGAAGAACTGTTATAGAACAGAGTTTTGAGACTGGTGTGCAGAAGGACCGTTTCAGAGAGCAGATGTTGGAGACTGGGGTGCAGAAGGACTGTTACTGAGAGCAGAAGTTTGAGACTGGGGTGCTGAAGCATCATTACAGTGAGCAGAGTTTGGAGACTGAGGTGCAGAAGGTCTGTTACAGAGAGCAAAGGTTTGAAACTGGGGTGCAGAAGGATTGTTACAGATAGCAGAGTTTGGAGACTGGGGTGCATAAGGATCATTACAGAGAGGACAGGTTGTGGACTGGGGTGCAGAGGGCCTGTTACAGAGAGCAGAGTTTGAAGTCTGGGGTGCAGAAGGCCTTTTACAGAGAGCAGAATTTAGAGACTGCGGTGCAGAAGAACTGTTACAAAGAGCAGAGCTTAAAGACTGGGGTGCAGAAGGACTGTTGCAGAGAGCAGAGTTTGGAGACTGTGGTGAAAAAGGATCCTTGCAGAGATCAGAGGTTGAAGACTGTGGTGCAGAAGGATCGCTACAGAGAGCAGAGATTGGAGACTGGGGTGAAGGAGGACAGATACAGAGAGCACAGGTGGGAGACTGGGGTGCAGAAGAAATGTAGCAGAGAGCAGAGGTTGGAGACTGGGGTGCAGAAGGACTGTAGCAGAGAGCAGAGTTTGGAGACTGGGGTGCAGAAGGACTGTTTCAGAGAGCAGAGTTTGGAGACTGGGGTGAAGAAGGACTGTGGCAGGGGGCAGTGGTTGGAGACTGAGGTGCAGATGGTTCATTGCAAAGAGAAGAGGTTGAAGACTGGGGTGCATTAGGCCTGTTACAAAGAGCAGAGTTTGGAGACTGGGGTGCAGAAGACCTTTTACAGAGAGCAGAGGTTGGGGACTGGTGTGCAGAAGGATTGTTACAGATAGCAGAGTTTGGAGACTGAAGTGCAGAAGGACTCTTATAGAGAGCAGAGTTTGGAGATTGCGTTGCAGAAGGATCATGCAGAGAGCAGAGGTTGGAGACTGAGGGGCAGAATGATCATTGCAGAGAGCAGAGGTTTCAGACTGTGGTGCAGAATGATCATTACAGAGAGAAGAGGTTGAAGATAAGGTGCAGAAGAAATGTTGCAGAAATCAGAAGTTGGATACTGGGGTGCAGAAGGACTGTTTCTGAGAGCAGAGGTTCGAGACTAGGGTGCAGAAGAACTGATACAGAAAGCTGACGTTGGAGAATGGGGTGCAGAAGCACCATTACAGAGAGCAGAGTTTTGAGACTGCATTACAGAAGAACTGTCACAGAGAGC